>NC_088398.1:18511384-18811384 GCF_034236695.1 Oncorhynchus nerka | reverse complement strand
ACTTTTCCACATGTTGTTACATTACAGCCTTATTCTAAAATGTATTAAGTAGTTTTTTCCTTCTCAATCTACACACAATACCCCATAATGACAAAGCACAAATAGGTTGACATTTTTGCAAATGTATAAAAATACAAATGAACTGACATGACATTTACGTAAGTATTCAGACCCTTTACTCAGTACTTTGTTGAAGCACCTTTGGCAGCGATTACAGCCTCAAGTCTTCTTGGGACACCTGTATTTGGGGAGTTTCTCCTGTTCTTCTCTGCAGATCCTCTCAAGCTCTGTCAGGTTGGATGGGGAGCATCGCTGCACAGCTATTTTCAGGTCTCTCCAGAGATGGCTCTGGCTGGGCCACTCAAGGACATTCAGAGACTTGTCCCGAAGCCACTCCTGCATTGTCTTAGCTGTGTGCTTAGGGTCATTGTCCTGTTTGAAGGTGAACCTTCGCCCCAGTCTGAGGTCCTGAGCTCTCTGGAGCAAGTTTTCATCAAGGAGTTATCATCTTTCCCTCAATCCTGACTAGTCTCCCAGTCCCTGCTGCTGAAAAACATCCCCACAGCATGATGCTGCCACCACACTTCACAGTAGGGATGGTATTGACAAGGTGGTGAGTGGTGCCTAGTTTCCTCCAGACGTGACACTTGGCATTCAGGTCAAAGAGTTGAATCTTGGTTTCATCAGGCCAGAGAATCTTGTTTCTCATGGTCTGAGAATACTTTAGGTGCCTTTTGGTAAACTCCAAGTGGGCTGTTTTGTGCCTTTTACTGAGAAGTGTCTACCATAAAGGCCTGATTGGTGGAGTGCTGCAGAGATGGTTGTCCTTCTGGATGGTTCTCCCATCTCCACAGAAAGAACTCTGGAGCTTCTTGGTCACCTCCCGAACAAAGGCCCTTCTCCCTTGATTGCTCAGTTTGGCTGGGTGGCCGGCTCTAGGAAGTCTTGGTGGTTCCAAACGTCTTCAATTTAAGAATGATGGAGGCCACTGTGTTCTTCGGGACCTTCAATGCTGCAGAAACGTGTCCCCAGATCTATGCTTCGACACAGTCCTGTCTCGGTTTTTGCTCTGACATGCACTGTCAACTGTTGGACCTTATATAGACAGGTGTGTGCCTTTCCAAATCATGTCCAATCAATTAAATTTACCACAGGTGGACTCCAAGTCGTAGAAACATCTCAAGGATGATCAAGGGAAACAGGTTGCACCTGAGCTCAATTTCAAGTCTCATTGCAAAGGGTCTGAATACTTATGTAAATAAGCTATTTCTGTTGTTTTTTAAATACATTTCTAAAAACCTGTTTTTGCTTTGTCATTATGGGGTATTGTATGTAGATTGATGAGGAAAATATGTATTTAATTCATTTTAGAATAAGGCTGTACCGTAACAAAATGTGGGAAAAAATCAAAGGGTCTGAATACTTCCCGAATGCACTGTAGGCAACTCACTGATATGCTTTGTGAATACGGGCCCAAGCATTCTGGATGGAGTATGAGAGTGAACGAAGTTGGATCAGAAGTAGTTATGGAGGATCACCACTTTCCCTACACTGTAGGGGGTGGACTCACCAGCATTGTGCAGGGCCTGAACCCGGTCCAGGTACTCATTGACTTTATCCTGGATGCCCTCCAGTTTAGACCCTGCCATGCCGGCGTAGATCAGGGCTTGTGCCGCCTCCTAATATCACATACAACACCGACATTATTGCTCTCAAAATGACAAATTAATTTTCATGGAGCAAAATACAAGAGTGTCTTAACCATGGGTCAAGTACCACTACAATAGTAACTTACCCCATATTATTTGAGCTTCTGGATACACCTTAAAGACTGAATACATTTTATTTTTTATTTTATTTCACCTTTATGTAACCAGGTAGGCAAGTTGAGAACAAGTTCTCATTTACATACCGTTTGTTACACTGGGATGCCACTTCTAAAGGCTAAAAGTGCATCCGTGATCAAGTCGTCTATTCCACAAAGGTGACCATAAGATGCAGGTGAAAGTAAAAGCCAATGTGGAGTGCGGCAAATTATTCCACAACATCCATTTCAGAGTCCTTATCGTTACCTTATAATAGAAGACAGCCTCGTTGTATTTTCCATTCTGGTCGCAGATGACAGCAGTTTTAGCAAATTTAACTGCATCGTGCTCCAGTGCCGTGCAATCCATTTTGTTCTAACGTTTTTTCATACAGACTGGAAAATATGACTGTCCCTGTCATTCGTAACTAACGTTAACTAGCTAGCGGCGTTAGCTAGCAAGCCGAACTTGACAGAACGTTAGACAGCTAAATCAAAGCAATGAGTTACAGTTCCAAAATATGGGTTTTTAAAATAAGATCATAAAATGAATGGAATACAAACAACCACCATATCCGTAAAACATTATGATATACAGCTAGCAAGTAGACGAGCTACTTTCTGCTCGATAACAACAACAACAAGTGATTTCCAAGATTTAGCTTCCGGGTAGCTCCAACGATGACGAGTGCTTTTACCCACCAATCCAGTTGCTGGCAGTATTGCTCCCTTGATTGATGTAAATCTCCAGTTCACATTGAAGAGTATTCATGATCGAAACATAACACAGTACATACAATTCGACGTGCATCACATGTTCATCGTGAGTTTTACGCACATTGGCGTTGTTAACTCATGTTTTGACTGTGTCCCTCGTGAGATGGCGGTGTGTGGAATTGAAAGATTGCGCTTAATTAAATAGTTTGTCAAAGTTAAATTTCCTCCATGTGTGTGAAACGCATAGACTTGCATTTCCTATTCAATTAAACTGTGTGCATGCATGCTTACTTTGTTATTCCACCATTCAACACTTTTCTATCTAAAGGTATCAGTCTTTTGTGAAAAGCTAGTTTTTTTTTACATAACCTAACATGTTATTTTTCAGTCTGGTGAAAGTCTTCAGGAATGAAACAAGAATATCAGGACATTATTCTACAGGAGTGTGGCGCAAAGGCACTGCGTGTTGGTGACAAAATCCAGACACTGTGGAGCGGGTATAGCCAGATTGTGAAGGTCCATTTAGATGGCTGTTACCGCCCCTCTGTCGTTGTCAAACATGTCATGTTCCCAAAGGAGGCCGAGCACCCTGGAGGCTGGAACACAGACCTGTCTCACATGCACACGGTGAGGTCCTACCAAAACTACTCCACCAATGATGGATGTCTAATGCCAGCCTCTCTGGCTGCATGTTGATACGGGGACAAACAGCTGATAGTTCTGGAGGACCTGGATGTGGTGGGCTTCGACCAGAGAAGAACCAGCGTTAGGGATGCAGAGAAGAGGTCCTGCCTCAGCTGGCTGGCCCACTTCCATGGCCTCTTCCTGGGGGTGGTGCCGGAGGGGCGTCACGCCCTGACGAGCTGGATGCCATGTACGACTCCCAGCTCAAAGCAGCTACCGGGGAGATTGACAGGATCCTCAATGAATGCCGCTTCAAGACCATCATTCACGGAGATGCCAAACTAGCCAACTTCTGCTTCCCTGGGAGTGGGCAGGGTGTGGCGGCAGTGGACTTTCAGTACGTGGGCAGAGGCTGTGGGATGAAGGATGTTGTCTACCTCCTGGAGGAAATAGAGGAGAAACAGCTTGAAAAGAGGGTTCCCAGCCTGCTGGACTACTACTTCACAGAACTGAGGGCATCAGTAACCAAGCAGATGGACTTTGCTGCCCTGGAGAAATAGTGGAGGGAGATGTTTGCCTTTGCCTGGACAGACTTCCATCGCTTTCTCCTGGGATGGATGCCAGGACACCGGAAGATCAACAGATATACTAAGCAGCTGACTAAAGAGGTGCTGAGGAAAGTGAAACAGTGACTTAAGCCTCCGCCAAGCTTTTCCTTACAAGCTAGAATATTTTTAATTACATTTGAACTTATTTTAGTGTTTGGTTCTTCAGCTGCTCGAAATTTACATTTACATTTAAGTCATTTAGCAGACGCTCTTATCCAGAGCGACTTACAAATTGGTGCATTCACCTTATAATTTGAGACAATATCAACTGTAAAGTTTTGTTTACCCCACTATTTAGAACACAGGCACTGAAGATGAATGTCTATCACCTGGTACATGCACAAAACCAAAACCACGTAAACACCCGTTAGTATGCATCGCGTGCATGTTCTTAAGTCGGTTTAATAATACTTTCCTGTGGATACGTAAAATAAGAAGGACCAGTTGACGGACCAACACCACGGACAATCGACCGAGGTAAAGACAGTTTCTGGGTTGCCCCCCCCCCTTGGGTTGTGCCGTGGCGAAGATCTTTGTGGGCTATACTCGGCCTTGTCTCAGGATGGTAAGTTGGTGGTTGAAGATATCCCTCTAGTAGTGTGGGGGCTGTGCTTTGGTAAAGTGGGTGGGCTTATATCCTTCCTGTTTGGCCCTGTCCGGGGGTGTCCTCGGATGGGGCCACAGTGTCTCCTGACCCCTCCTGTCTCAGCCTCCTATTCTTGGACAGTTAGACACAATGCAAAAAAATTAAAATGACTAATTACTGTCCATAACCTCAACCTTGTGGGTCTGTTGGTGTTTGGGCCAATAAAGTGCCAACTCAATTCTACCAGTGACGAGTCTCTCATGCCTCTATGAACGGGGACACAGGGCAATAGTTTTTAATCTAAACCAGACCTTTTTTTACTGGAGTACACTAACCCCTAATTGGTGCTCTTTTCTTGACACACAGTAGCAGTTTATCAGATAAGAAGTCAAGAAGAACAAAAAGTAGATTGTTGTAAGGGTGTATTACGTCCGGTGCTGCCACATTGTCATATCCATTCTGGATTCTGAGTGGTAAAGTCATAGCTGAAAAATGCCTCTATGTATGTGTATACATTTTCCCCCAAGACAGAACTGCCAAAGAGGATGGAGTTGCAATCTACTGCAGAGTTCTGTCATGCTATCCAGGTCTGTGCCCAAACAGTTCAGGCTTCTACTTTTAAAATCCACCTTTCCAGAAATAAGTCTTTCACTGTTGCCGCTTGTTACAGACCCCCCTCAGCCCCCAGCTGCGCCCTGGGCAACATATGTGAATTAATTGCCCCCCATTTATCTTCATAGTTAGGTGACCTAAACTGGGATATGCTTAACACCCCAGCTGTCCTACAATCTAAGATAGATGCCCTCAATCTCACACAAATTATCATGGAACCTACCAGGTACAACCCCAAATACGTAGACTCGGGCACCCTCATAGATATCATCCTGACCAACCTGTCCTCTAAATATTGTTTTTATTTACTTTCTGCTCTTTTGCACACCAATATCACTACTTACACACCATCATCTGCTCATCTATCACTCCAGTGTTAATCTGCTAAATTGTAATTACTTCTCTACTATGGCCTTCCTCACGCCATTTGCACACACTGTATATAGACTTTCTTTTTTTCTATTGTGTTAGACTATACGCTTGTTTATTCCATGTAACTCTGTGTTGTTGTTTCTGTCGCACTGCTTTGCTTTATCTTGGCCAGGTCGCAGTTGTAAATGAGAACTTGTTCTCAACTAGTTTACCTGATTAAATAAAGGTTAAATAAAAAAACACCTCTGCTGTCTTCAACCAGGATCTCAGCGATCACTGCCTCATTGCGTGTGTCCGTAATGGGTCCGCGTTCAAACGACCACCCCTCATCACAGTCAAACGCTCCCTAAAACACTTCAGCGAGCAGGCCTTTCTAATTGACCTGGCCCGGGGATCCTGGAAGGATATTGACGTCATTCCGTCAGTAGATTATGCCTGGTTATTCTTTAAAAGTGCTTTCCTCACCATCTTAAATAAGCATGCCCCATTCAAAAAATGTAGAACCGGGAACAGATATAGCCCTTGGTTCACTCCAGACCTGACTGCCCTTAACCAACACAAAAACATCCTATGGCGTTCTGCATTAGCATCGAATAGCCCCCGCGATATGCAACTTTTCAGGAAAGTTAGGAACTTATCGGCAGTCTCAACAGCCTTGGTTTCTCAAATGATTGCCTCGCCTGGGTCACCAACTACTTCTCAGATAGAGTTCAGTATGTCAAATCGGAGGGCCTGTTGTCCGGACCTCTGGCAGTCTATGGGTGTGCCACAAGGTTCAATTCTCAGGTCGACTCTTTTCTCTGTATACATCAATGATTTCTCTCTTGCGGCTGGTGATTCTCTGATCCACTTCTATACAGGCGACACCATTCGGTATACTTCTGGCCCTTCTTTGGACACTGTGTTAACTAATCATACAACTCTCCTTCTGTGGCCTCCAACTGCTCTTAAATGCAAGTAAAACTAAATGCATGCTCTTCAACCGATCACTGCCCGCACCTGCCCGCCCTCCTAGCATCACTACTCTGGACGGTTCTGACCTAGAATATATGGACAACTACAAATACCTAGGTGTCTGGCTAGACTGTAAACTCTCCTTCCAGACTCATATTAAGCATCTCCAATCCAAAATTAAATCCTATTTGGCAACAAAGCATCCTTCACTCATGCTGCCAAACACCCTCATAAAACTGACTATCCTACCGACCCTTGACCTCGGCAATGTCATTTACAAAATAGCCTCCAACACTCTACTCAGCAAATTGGATGCAGTCTATCACAGTGCCATCCGTTTCATCACCAAAGCCCCATATACTACCCACCACTGCGACCTGTATGCTCTCGTTGGCTGGCCCTCGCTTCATATTCGTTGCCAAACCCACTGGCTCCAGGTCATCTATAAGTCCTTGCTAGGTAAAGCCCCGCCTTATCTCAGCTCACTGGTCACCATAGCAGCACCCACCTTTAACACACGCTCCCATCAGGTATATTTCACTGGTCACCCCCAAAGCCAATTCCTCCTTTGGTCGCCTTTCATTCCAGTTCTCTGCTGCCAATGACTGGAACGAATGACAAAAATCACTGAAGTTGGAGACTCATATCTCCCTATCTTTAAGCACCAGCAGTCAGAGCAGCTCACAGATCACTGCACCTGTACATAGCCCATCTGTAAACAGCCCATCCAACTACCTCATTCCCCATATTTTTATTTTTTAGCTCCTTTGCACCCCAGTATCTCTACTTGCACATTCATGTTCTGCACATCTATCACTCCAGTGTTTATTTGCGAAATTGTAATTATTTCGCCACTATGGCCTATTTATTGCCTTACCTCCCTAATCTTACCTCATTTGCACACACTGTATATAGACTTTTCTATTGTGTTCTTGACTGTACGTTTGTTTATTCCATGTGTAACTCTGTGTTTTGGTTTGTGTCACACTGCTTTGCTTTATCTTGGCTAGGTCGCAGTTGTAAATGAGAACTTGTTCTCAACTGGCCAACCTGGTTAAATAAAGGTGAAATAAAAAATATATTAAATTATGTGTGAATGTCCGTTCTACATGTACTGTTGGTACATGGAATATTCCTCAACTGCATATATCATAAATTGCTATTGCAAATAGAAGTATTATGTTCAACAACTGACATTTTCATATATTATTTTGACAAACACACTTTGGTGCTTACAATTCATTCTCTATTGTCATAGATTTGGTGAGCACTGTCATCTGTGATCTTTGTGATATGACTTTCTTTAAGCACGTACTGATGAACCTGTCACTTAATATTTTTTTCTTGAAGTCTACAAACGCTCTACATTTATTCACTCTGTGAGGGTTGGATCCTATATGCTACTTTTATTATTGTCCTGTGAATGGTTCAGTGCCTATAATTTAGGCTGTGTGTAGAATTGGGCATAAGGAAATTACCTCTACTACTAAATTACTACTAGATTATAGTGATAAGGAAAACAGCATTCAAATTTGGCTTGTGTATTAATTTGCCTATAACTAAATCAGAATTCCATTATGTTTACATAAAAAAGAGAATACTTCAAAATGAGAAGATCCTGCCATGGAAAAGACAACTGGGTGGAAAGGAGTGGAAAGTGGAAAGGAGGGGAAATAACTCCCACCATGCAGCAGGACACCTTCAGCTGTGGGGTCTTTGTAATGCAGGTTTGATAGTTATATTTTCTATAATGAATTGTTATGTGAGCTGTTATGTGACTATTAGGTCAAAAACTATTTAAAAAAATATATATATATTATGTAGCTGGTCAAGGAAGTTGCACAGAACTTCCCCAACATCCCCTCCCAAATTGATAGGGAACCTTCAAAAACACATGGAGCAACTACGAAAATATGGCTGAGGACATACTAAAAATGTCTGGTATGTAATGACATTTAATTCAAAGTAAATGTAAATTCTTTATTTTTTTGTAGTTGTGTTGGACAGACATATGTTCAGTTCATGCCTATGATTTTAGAGTTCAACAAAGCCTACAACTGCTTCATGTGTGCCACTGATAAAGAACCTGGATGTGGCCCAAAGACTGGCTGGGTTAGTAACTTTATTTAACATGTTTATAATCTTTTGACAACAGTGACGGCGTGTAAGACAATTTATGATATAATACAATGGATGGCTAATTCGTCATTCTGCATTGATATTTATGTGTTACTCTTTGTTTTGTTTTGCATGCCAACGGTGGTTCCACGTGCTGTAACTAGGAATGAAGACCAAAGAGTTCAACAGAGTAAAGAACACAAACTGGAAGTGCAGTCTTTGTTGTTGAAAATGTATGCTTATACCCCATCCACACTGAAGAGGCTCTGACATGTACATCAACCAGGAATAAAGAGAAAGTTAAGTATGAAACATTTCAGTGTTACATGTCTGTTGACATGTTGGAAAAGATTAAAGGTCTACAATTTCTGTTTAATTTGTCAATACTACATTTTTATTCATTGATTTACTGGCCACCATTACTGTGGTTACATGTTCAGTATATGTATTGACCAGCAAGCCCACTGCAGCCTACCTCACTAGCTCACTCTCCATCCCTGTTCAGTATATGTATTGACCAGCAAGCCCACTGCAGCCTACCTCACCAGCTCACTCTCCATCCCTGTTCAGTATATGTATTGACCAGCAAGCCCACTGCAGCCTACCTCACTAGCTCACTCTCCATCCCTGTTCAGTATATGTATTGACCAGCAAGCCCACTGCAGCCTACCTCACTAGCTCACTCTCCATCCCTGTTCAGTATATGTATTGACCAGCAAACCCACTGCAGCCTACCACACTAGCTCACTCTCCATCCCTGTTCAGTATATGTATTGACCAGCAAACCCACTGCAGCCTACCTCACCAGCTCACTCTCCATCCCTGTTCAGTATATTTATTGACCAGCAAACCCACTGCAGCCTACCTCACTAGCTCACTCTCCATCCCTGTTCAGTATATGTATTGACCAGCAAGCCAACTGCAGCCTACCTCACCAGCTCACTCTCCATCCCTGTTCAGTATATGTATTGACCAGCAAGCCCACTGCAGCCTACCTCACCAGCTCACTCTCCATCCCTGTTCAGTATATGTATTGACCAGCAAGCCCACTGCAGCCTACCTCACTAGCTCACTCTCCATCCCTGCTTTGGACAATTAATAGCATGACTCTCGTACTTATCCCTTTTCCTTTATGGTTGATATTAACAACGAAAGGAGATATTATCTGTCTCTCTCCTATTGTGTACCGTTGTTAAATACTGTGGAAAAATAAGTACTTAGAATCACCAATTATTATAGATAAATATTAAAGGGTAAACACAACACTGGCCTGAACCCCCTAATTGTCAAACTAATATTAATGTACAACAATATAGAAGAGACATGACTAGAGGTTATGCAAATATGGGTGTATATCTACTGCACGCTTCTTGGGTGTGTAATTGACATGACCAAGGAGCTATTGAAATGTAAAACTATGAAAAATGTACGTTACACTGCGTGATTTTACAGTACACAAACAAGAGTGTGCAATATAGAAGGGTACATTCTGCACCATGTTTGAAGTCAGAAGGTCACATGATCAAGAAGCTATTGAAATTTTACATTTAGAAAAATGTATGTAAAAACGTGTGAGATGAAAATGGACAAACTAAAGGGTGTGCAAAGTGTAGGCCCACTGAGTGGACATTCTGAACCCTGTTTGAGTTCAGTAGGTCATATGACCAAGGAGCTATTGAAATTCAAAAATGTAAATAAATAAGTTAATAGTGCGAGATGTAAATCGACAAAAAAATAAATGTGTACAATGTGTGTCTATGCCATCGGGTTAGCTAGAACCAGTTTTGAAAGTTTTAGGAGTAATGGTTAAATAGCTATTGAAATGTGAAAAAATGGATTTGTCACTATGTTGACGGTCCCTAACTGCTGTTGGTGGACGTAAGAAGACTACAGGCGAATATCCAACCTGAAACTGTCTACCTCGGTGGACAATCGGCAGAGTTCAAATATGTTGTTAAACATTTGTGACAGACAAGGGACGTTTATTTATTTTTTAGATGTGTGCATGGCGTTGCCTACACAATTTAAAGAATTGCCACATTTCGTGACTAAGCAGCAATTTAACATCTGCAGATAGACTAATAAAGCACTATAATTCACCTTTTGCCCACCTTGCAGTGTTTTGGTTGATGTTCTGCATAGCTTGTAAGATCATTTGAGAACTTTTAACCATCATTGTATCCATATTATTTAGCACAAAGAAGGACACATTCCCTATGCTTTCTCTATGGGGACAAGTTAACGAAAACAGACAACCAAAATGTACTACCACAGTGCATCAAGTGTGAAGTGGAATTTTCTTCTTTCCTTAACCTGCAAGGATTTAAAATAGGTGCTGGATTGTTGAAGACATCTCCCTGGTAACGACCCACAATAGTACTTTCACCTATTTGGAGTTATCATATCAGTGCAGATTGCAGATGAGACAAAGGAGTCAGATCCAGCCAAAATAACTGTAGTTAGTGACATAGTAATCAGCTGCTGCACACGAGATTCCCTAAAAACACACCGCTACGACCAAAAGTGACTTTTCGTAGCAGGTTAGGAAACCCTAACCCTTTCCCTAACCTTAACCTACTTCTAACCTAGTAAGTTTAGGCAAAGGGTTCGTGAAAATGCTTTCCTAACATGCCACACTTTATTTGACTTTATTTTTTAAACTGAAAAAGTCTATGGTAAACACAGGCTTCGATTTTACACGTTTTATTCTATGAGATCATGTTCATCCGCTAACGCCACTTTATGAACTTTGAAGCATTCATGTAATCACAAAAGGCATTAATTAAAAAGTCATGTTAACCGACTATCTCAGAACACAGCGTATAAAATCTCCTTAGCCTGTGTTAATCTATATTCGAATGACCACTAACAATGAAAATACATGTTCTCAAAGATGGATGGCAGGTGTGGGAGGCGAGATCAGGTGGGACCATTCTAGCCAATGAGAGTGCAGATACGAGTGACAACAGGCCATAGAGACAGAGGACTCTTTTGTATCTGACAGTAAAGTATCACAGGTTGAGTCATCATACCCATAAACAGGGAAGCAAACTAGTAACCTTTCGGCCCAATTCGCCGTTTTGAAACCAAAATAGGTGACCTACGTGATTCGTGTAAGCCACTATAGAGAGAGAGAAATTATATCACACACTTTCCCTCTTTCTCAATACAGTGGATACAAATGGGTATGCCAGGTGTACTCAGTCTGAAAGAGACCTTTTGTTGGCAGAATTGATATCATGATCTGCTGGCACATTGTCGAACAGATGTCCATAGGCAGAAAGTGTATAATGTGCAGTGTAGCCCAAAGATATTGCTTTTGTTGAACTTGACAGTAACACGTGTGTTTCTGAGTGAGCTTTGATTTTTTTTTAATCAGGATATTTTTGCACACATGTAGGCTTGTGCACTTGATCAATGTTATAGTGGCCACTATAATAGAGCAAAAATAAAATGGCTATTTCATTCCATTTCTACTTTAAGATGTTTTTTTTCACAAGTGCAATATTTGTGTGTGTTCTATTATAAAGGCTGTCATGGCTAACTGCAAAATGTGTGGGTTTTTTCTTTCTCAATTCCTGAGTGTCATTTGCTGTAAAGTCTAAGCAACAAATAACATTGGATTGATTTATTGACATTTTTTAGCTGTGAGTTAGGTTCACATTAAACACTTTATTTTACACAGACTGATCATGTTGATCATATTCTTTGTTGTTTAATTAGTTTAAACCTGCATTTCCCCCTAGCAGGATTTTTTTTGTTCACTGCAAAGGAAAAAAAAAAAGTGTCACCTTTTTGGTCCCTCACTTATTTGCATCCCTGCATAAAACCTAGTGATCACGGAAATGGTTCCAATCGCTTTTCCACCATTCATTTTTCTCCATGGGTGTTTTAGAAAATCATATGGGCCGTGTTTCGTGTCAGCTTACCCTGGCGTGACATTTTGATAACCATATGAAATCTCTCTAGTCTAGGACAAGGTGGCCTTTATCAATATATTTGCCACCAAAATTAAATGCTAATGTAGCCATCATAAAGAACTACAAATGCCACGATGATCTGAACGAGACTGCCGAATAGAGGCAATGGTAAGAATCTCTGGATTAACTGTTAGCAAAATTGAGTAATAAATAAATGTCTTTAAAATTGACACTTCTGTGAGCTGTCTTGCACCAGTTTTAAATTGACACAATACCTGTTAGCAAAGGTGTCAGAGATGACGTGCAGGATCTTGTAGGGATTTGTAGTCTGGCATGATGTCTAATTAGCATTTTAAAATCAGTGTAAAAAGAGCCGAATATATTGATGTCTCCTTGCATGAGAGATTACCACGGTTATCAAAACGTCTCACCAAGGTAAGTCTACACGGAACACAGCCCTTATCTGAAGTGTTTCTAAAATTCCATGGGAAAAATGAATGGTGGAAAAGCGATTACCCTGTTTGACCACTAGGGTATTATGACACATCCGCTGTGGGGCTCTAGCGTCAGGCACAATGGTGCTGCCCATGCTATCGCCATTTTAAAGTAGTACATTTTTCTTCATTGGCTGATTGCTCCCAACTCAGGCATCCCACTCAGTTGACTCCTTTAAAATGGTGGAAGTCCACAATGGCAATGTCCATGATGAGTTCTCTCTGACAATAGGCACAACTTCAAAGTTGCTGAAATACCATGTGCTTCCACTTATCAGTGCATGTGTAACAACCTAGCCATTACGAAACTTCTACTCGATCAAAATTATTATAGAATTACACTTACTTTAATGTTCTTTTAGAGTTAAGGCACTCTCATACTATTTTTGTAATGTATTTTTTATTAAAACACCATGCAAGATTGAAGCTAGACAAGTGATCAAGATATGACTAATATACAGTTCTTTCTAGTTCCTCTATGGAACCACTCTTAATGAGGCGCCAATAACTGGGGTTGAAAAACCACATTACACAACCAGGCTACAGAAGCTGAAGGATGTTCATCCATTCCTTGCATTTACACTGTCTCCTACCCCAGTACTGCAGAACATCTGGGTGAAGATTCCCCTAGGTACAGATCTAGGATAAGCTTCCCCTCCCCCAATCTTTCCTTCATACTGGATGCAGAGACATACAAATCGTATCCATGAATGAGTTTCTGACTATAGGGAAGTAGACAAAGGGCTTCATTGCCAAAATCCCAAACTATCCCTTTAACCATTAACAGCGAAATGCTAAACTGACCCAAGATCAGCATCTAGGGGCAATTTCACCCTACTCCACTGCAGCCCAACAGATTATGCTTAAACAGAGAATTATTCCATTCCATTGGCAGGCCGAAATACTGGTTATTACACTGGTCTTTAAGAAGTCATATTGAATTACAAATCAGTCATCAAGCGGCGCCCCTTTTAGACTGGACCTCTGACTCTTCTTCTCCTTCTGGCCCATCATACGGTAAAGCTTCTTCTTTGCCTCCTTCTGCCTCTTGAGCTTGTCCTCCTCCGCCTTGTCCCGCTGCCGCAGGAAGCCCTTGTGCTTAGCATGCTGCGCCGTGTGCGCTTTCTTGCTCTTGTAGTTGTGCACTGCGCTCAGTGCATTGAGCAGCGCCGCCACCTGGTGGACAAGAGAGGGCACATGCTCAGATTTAAAATGCAGTGTCATTCGTGTTTGTGTGTGTGTGTGTGTATCAGGGGCAGTCATTGAAGCCACAAATGTTCAAGGCTGATCGCGGTACAGTGAATGAAAAAAATGACAGTCTTCGTGGTCCATCTTACTGTATAAAAAATTATAAGACAATCATGTTACCAATAATTACTTTAATACACCGGTTGTATGTCCTTGAAACAATTATTTTAAAATCTCACACAGAAGTTATGGATAATTAGTTGAAGGGGCAGCACTGAGCCTGCAATGTCACTTAACCAACTTAATTTGGCTTCAATGTGCTATGGAGTCTTCACATAGGAATGAATGTCATCCCGTGATCAATGGCTTTGTCCATTCATATATACAGTTATTGATGTGCGTGCCCACCATATATTATGGGGGGGGCGACAGTGTAGTTGTTTTTGTTACAGCCCAGCTTTTACACTGATTTAGATAATCAACTTCGTCTTAAATCTAGACCACCATTTGTTGAATCAAATGTGTTACTGCTGGGCTAGAACACAAGTCTGCACCTTGGCCAGCCTGATTTCTTATAAAATAAGGTGGTGATATATGCTTTCACAGCATATTAGTACATCAGAGATAAAGAAAATGAGCAATTCTGACAATCATCACAGAATCCAATGGGATTTTTCCTTATCGTTTCCGTAAGGAGACCTTTACCTTCCTCTCGTGGGGCTCCCGTATGACGGCGGGCCTCTGGAGGTCCTTGGGCATCTTGCCCTTGGGCTGGTCCTGTTTGGGCTTGCTCTTGAAGGGCAATGCCTTCTGCAGCTCCCTGGGGATGTGCAGCTTGTTGAAGTGGCGCTGCGCTCGCACCACCGGCTGGCAAGAGGGGAGAAAGGGTCCAGGGTTAGGTCAGAGGTTCAGAATCCAACCAGGCCAATAGTCTGGCTTCAGCAGATACCTTTTCATACTACAGATGCTTTGAGACATTGGAAGTGAGAACAGATGTCAAATGGTGCCAGAGAAGATGGAGCGTTAACGTGGTGAAATCAGATTTAGACAAACTTTACTGTCCACACAATGTGGAAAGTTGCCTTTGGTTTCGGACAACAGACGTTAAATGCTGGGCGCTAGTTAGAGATATGTTTATTCTGATGGGCGAGCAAGAAAAACGTGTAATATTGGTCACCATGGATGTCACGGTGACATGCGTTGGGAAGCATGACGACAAGCCTGTGCACCGGTGTTGTATCGAGGTGCCTGCCAACCAGAGGTGCTTCCCACTGGGCAGCTGTATCACGGTGTTGCTGGTGTTCGCTAACGTTGCCAAATATTTTGCGGCAACCTTTTTTTATTCCAAGTAGGATAGCAGCCTTTACGAGAAATAACTTCTATTGGTAACCACCTGGATGTCACCGCGTGATACAGTCTACTCAGTGGGGAGAGCACGCACGGCAAGCAGGTGTTTCACAACACCAGGACAGTGTCCTTCACCCCCGCCTGCCGAGCACAGCTTTCCCACAGATCCTTTAACCTTACAGCGAGGGAAGTAGTAAGGCCAATATACCAAGGTGACAGCTAAAGCACAAGCAAAAGTGGTTGCTTAGTTGTAGTGATTTTTCACCGAAAATATACAAGTAGGATATGTATCCAAAAAGTATTACAAAAGTAAATTAATCCTGAACACTTTCCCAACGCCGGCCACTACGATATGTAGCGGCTCAAATGATGTGTGTAGCGCACTAACGCCCTGGACAGGAGCTAGTGATAGAGTATAGCTCTGGTCCAGGGTGTTAATGCACTGCGCACATGCCATCTGATGCAAAAACACTATCTGAGACACACACGCATGACTTTTGAGATTCGCCTTCAGTACGCAGCTGGATGGTTCTCGGATTGGCAGGAAGTAGGAAATGCACTCATAAATGAATCTGTGTGGTGTTATGTTTAGCTATGCACCATTTTTATTTATCAAATGCTTAAAGTTATGTTATTCGCCCAAAATACCTAAAATGACTAATAAACACACCTATTTTGTGAACAATAAACAGCTGATAGTCTTAACTGCCTCCATATTTAATAAATTGAGCTTTATCAAAAGATCAGGTCACACTTTATTTGGATAGTCCCCTATAGATAATCTACAGATGGTCAAACTGTTGATATGCAACTGCTTGCTAGGTATACGGTTAGGTTTAGCAGCAGAACAGTGAGCGGACTTTCCTTACCTTGTACAGTGAGTCTGTGTTGGGCTTGTTGCGGACCCCCAGGTCATGTTTGAGCTGGCCCACTGTCCTCATGCCCGACCAACTGTCCTTCTGGCCCGCTGGCATCAGCAGGGAGGTCACGGGGTTGTAGAGCTGAGGGACTGACACCGGGTACCAGGAGCGCAGGAACACAATGTCTACACACACACAAGTAATTAATAACATTATGGCTGACCCCAATTATTTGACTGGTCGATTGTTTGGCCGATAGGCGGTTGGTCGACAAATATTTTTTTCCGTCGAACAGTAGCAAATATGTATTTCTCAGTGAACTAATCCAATGATTAAACACTGTTTGCAGAGCGCACAACCTATGCTACACTTGTGAGAAACAGGTTTGGATTTATTACATTTCTGAGTTTTGTCAATTTAGTTACTGTCTTTTGCTTGGAGCACTCCTGTCAATGTTGAGTAAGGTTTACGCATAGAAGTAGGCGTATTGGCTACCTGGCCTGATCGCAAATGTTGACATATAAACGTGCCCATTTTGGGATCTGATAGAATTTCTGATTGGCTTAACGCACCAGCACTAATGAGCTGTGGAGCTTTTCAAAGTAATGTTTTCTTCACCTCAAACAAAGTCTGCTTTTACATCCATTGAAAATGACAATTCCTGTGCCGAGCTCACTGGCACAGGAAACTCTGCTTGTGTCTACATTTGACACATACATGTGACTTCTGCTATCAGAATACAAAGACTGCAATGAAAAGACTGGTCTAGATGCACAAAAGTGTGGTCTGATTGTGTTCAGATCTGGCTGCCCACTTCAGAAGGTAGTCAGGCTGCATTGTGTGCAGTAGGAGAAGTCCTCAACACTCCTCCCACAAGTCTCAAGAATACTTCTGTTCTGGGACCGAGGCACCTTTTTATTATAACGTTGGAGTAAATATGTCCCTAGTGTGTGAGTAACGTGTTTGCTGGCCTCATAAATGCTAGCCAGCTAGCTAATATTTGGAATATAATTTTTTTGGACCAGAGTTACGCTAACCCGTTTGCAATCCCTTTGGTGTTGCTTGCTAGCTACAGAGGTTAGCTGGCTAGCTACAGAGGTTAGCTGGCTAGCTAGCCTCAGTAGTTATCTAATCATATTTAGCCTATTTCACAGTTTGTAGAATGCATACTGGCATTTGAATATAGCGTGGAATAGGGAATCCGGACATGGTAGACACGTTTAAATGTAGGCGTAGATGCATGATGCGTACGGAATTCCGTGAGGCAGAACTCTATGATCAGAATACTAAAGCTGCGTGAACTGTCAAGTTAATACAATGTTTCAAGTTCATTGCAGAAAGGCCACGCGTAGCCAAAATGTATTTTTATCAGGATATTTTCTACCTGCAGGCTGCAAGGTTTTTATTTGTTGGCTTTATAGACTATTTTTACATAGTTGGCAATGGTAGAAGTTACTTTTTAGGTTAATCATTTTAATTTGGATAGACATTATTATAAATAAAATGAAACTGTTGCACGAAAATGTACATATGAAAACCATAACTGGCACGCGATCAGTAGAAATGGTAAGATACATTTGCATTCCACACATTTGCTAATAGCCCATTACCAGCAACTTCAGATGCGTAACGGCAGAATCTGCAAAAGCCAGTAGGAGCTGGGGGGTCAGGCCAGGTTAAGGCCTTTTTCTTCAGGTCATCTTGATCTCTGGCTCCCTCGAGTCATGAGTCTTATTTAATCAAGCAGTGAGCTTGAAGCATCAGACAAGCTCAATGCATATATAGTTGATTTGATTAAAAACACATAGGGTCTTATATATGGAAAAACACACATTTTCAAAAATGTTCACCAATTGATTGGTCGAAAGAACAGACGCCTTTCGGTCAACCAGTATTTTTTTAGTAGGGGACAGCCCTAAATAACATACCAGGAGCACAGCTAACTAATATCTACAAAACACACAATTCAATATCTACACACAAGAGTAATGAACAACATGTAACAGGAGCACAGGGACGCAATATGTAAACACACCCAGAAGTACTAGATAAGAATATATAGGCAGTATTCCGTGTAAATTACTGTAACGTCCATAGAAGCTTCCATGAAATGTGCAACCAAAACAGTAGCAGCAACCTGCTGCAGGCAATACATTAATTTGTCAAATTGTATAAATCCTATTACTCCTGGAATTTTCACCATATTACTTTCACCTATCCAAGCCTTCAGATCTCCACAAGCGCATAGAGGGTAGGGTGAGGGGGCTACGGGTTGTTTTAGGGACTATGAAATACTCTAGACTGCGCCAGTTGCTCACCACTCATCAGCAGCCTGTCTTCGAACGTGGCTCTGTAGGCTCCCGCCGGCGTTGACAAGGCCTTCTTAATTTGACCTCTGACCCCACTGACTGTTCGGATGGAGCCCCCTTCAAATTTCGCCACCTCCAGCACGGTGTTGAACATCCCCTGGGAACAAAACAGAGGAGTAAAGCTCACGTTTTTCTTAATTATTTGGGGTGGACCCGAGTGTCATTCATACTCAGAGTAGTAGGGCTGATCTGACTTTATATATTCACACAACTTCTAAGGACATATACATAAGGTTGACATACCAAATTTCATGGCCCCATGTTCATCGGTTCAGTTCTTATCACACCAGGGCTATGAGGGCCATCTAGTGGTGTAGCGTGGACGACTTTGAATGCAGCAACTAATCATTCTCAAATTCATTACAGGCTAATTCATTGAGTCTATAGATGGGTTAGCTGACAACGTCACGAAAACTATGTGCACGCGTCAATGGGGCAGAAGTCTGAGTTGTGATTCTGTCGGTAGCTTCCTGGCCACCCAATGACAAGAAACTGCCATGTGGGGAATCGTAAGTGACTCGTTTTAGCTAGTTTCATCTTGTTCTTGATACCATGTCTTGTTTTCAGGTGTTTAGACTGATTTAAAGTCAATACTAATATGGCTAAAATTTACTAGCTAGCTAACCAACAACTGTAACAATGTTTTTGAGAGACTAAACATTGGAGAAGAAAGATAGGTTCACATGTTGTCGACAATCTAATCCAACCATCGCATGTGTCGGTGTTGTTGCTAAACAACCAACCCGTCTATATACCAAATCTGGAGTCAAATCTGATTTATGATTTGTAAAGGATTTTTAGCATTAGCATATGTGCTAACGTGCATCTATTGGTACAGTGCAGCCATATGAATGCAATAACAAAACAATTCTAACCCATTGAAGACTGATGTAATACAAAATCTGGAGTGAATCTGATGCATGGTTCATGAGGAGAAGATGATTGAGTATTCGCGTTACATATTCAAATAATGAGTTAATAGTTTCCTTGTTTTTTGAGATATCAATACCAAATACAGTGCGGATCATCTTAGGGAAGTCCATGTTAGCGATTACAAGTTTCAAGTTGGTAGGCCACTGTGGAGTGGATTTACAGTGCTTAAAATGGACACGCAAAAATGTTAAGTATTCTTTTTTTGCATTTTAGTCCTAATATGCATCTACTGGTATCGTGTGGCCATCTTTGAATGCATCAACATTATTTTCTCATTCTTTAGGGACTATTGCGATTGGTCCAAAGACGACATCTGGAGTGAATCTGACATAGTCCATTAAGATTTTTTATGATTATTTGAAGCATCGTTAAAGTGAATTGTTAAATGAGATCTTTTTTTTTTTTTTTAAGTAAGGAAACTAATTCCAAACTTAACATGGTTCATCATGGTAATGACCCTAAAAAGTTTGAAATATTTCCTAATTTATCAATAACCCAGCCATTTCTTAACAAATCCCTTAGCTTTTTTTCAAACTAAGTTAAGAGATGTAGCATGGGCATACATACATACATGCATGCATACATACAGTTGAAATCGGAAGTTTACATAAACTTAGGTTGGAGTCATTTAAACTCGTTTTTCAACCACTCCACAAATGTCTTGTTAACAAACTATAGTTTTGACAAGTAATTTTTCCAACAGTTGTTTACAGTCAGATTATTTAACGTATTATTCCCTGTATCACAATTCCAGTGGGTCAGAAGTTTACATACACTAAGTTGACTGTGCCTTTAAACAGCTTGGAAAATTCCAGAAAATTATGTCATGGCTTTAGAAGCTTCTGATAGGCTAATTGCCATCATTTGTGGCAATTGGAGGTGTACCTGTGGATGTATTTCCAGGCCTACCTTCAAACTCAGTGCCTCTTTGCTTGATATCATGGGAAAATCAAAAGAAATCAGCCCAAAAAATTGTAGACCTCCACAAGTCTGGTTACCCTTGGGAGCAATTTCCAAATGGCTGAAGGTACCACGTTCATCTGTACAAACAATAGTACGCAAGTATGAACACCATCAGACCACGCAGACGTCATACCGCTAAGGAATGAGACGTGTTCTGTCTCCTAGAGATAAACGTACTTTGGTGTGAAAAGTGCAAATCAAACCCAGAACAGCAGCAAAGGACCTTGTGAAGATGCTGGAGGAAACAGGTACAAAAGTATCTATATCCACAGTAAAACGAGTCCTATATCAACATAACTTGAAAGGCCGCTTAGCAAGGACGAAGCCACTGCTCAAAAACCGCCATAAAAAAAGCCCGACTACGGTTCTCAACTGCACATGGGGCCAAGATCATATTTTTTGGAGAAATATCCTCTGGTCTGATGAAACAAAAATAGAACTGTTTGGCCATAATGACCATCGTTATGTTTGGAGGAAAAAGGGGGAGGCTTGCAAGCCGAAGAACACCATCCCAACCATGAAGCACGGGGGTAGCAGCATCATGTTGTGGGGGTGCTTTGCTGCAGGAGAGACTTGTGCACTTCACAAAATGAATGGCATCATGAGGAGGAAAATTATGTGGATATATTGAAGCAACATCTCAAGACATCAGTCTTGAGTCGCAAATGGGTCTTCCAAATGGACAATGACCCTAAGCATACTTCCAAAGTTTTGGCAAATTGGCTTAAGGACAACAAAGTCAAGGTATTGGAGTGGCCATCACAAAGCCCTGACCTCAATCCTATAGAAAAGTTGTGGGCAGAACTGAAAAAGTGTGTGCGAGCAAGGAGGCCTACAAACCTGACTCAGTTACACCAGCTCTGTCAGGAGGAATGGGCCAAAATTCACCCAACTTATTGTGGGAAGCTTGTGGAAGGCTACCCAAAACATGTGACCCAAATTAAACAATTTAAAGGAAATGCTACCAAATACTAATTGAGTGTATGTAAACTTCTGACCCACTGGGAATGTGATGAAATAAATAAAAGCTGAAATAAGTCATTCTCTCTACTATTATTCTGACATTTCACATTCTTAAAATAAAAGTGGTGATCCTAACTGACCTAAAACATGGAATTTTTACTGGGATTAAATGCCAGGAATTGTGAAAAACTGAGATTAAATGTATTTGGCTAAGGTGTATGTAAACTTCCGACTTCAACTGTACATACTTTGGTGTTATTTGGATTTATGGTTCATGAGAATAAGTTTTTCCAAAATGTCCAAGATGGAGGGAAATCTATCACACTAAGAGAGTAATTACAACAGCCCCCCTATAGGCCAAATAGTGCCATTATTTTTGACCAAGTTACTCATGGCCTCTAGTTTGTGTGCCAAAAAAAAAAAAGAGTAATTTTAACATG
Source organism: Oncorhynchus nerka (assembly GCF_034236695.1). Classification (NCBI taxonomy): domain Eukaryota; kingdom Metazoa; phylum Chordata; class Actinopteri; order Salmoniformes; family Salmonidae; genus Oncorhynchus; species Oncorhynchus nerka. The sequence goes on along the minus strand of NC_088398.1, from coordinate 18,789,512 downwards.
TCAAAAAAAAAATAGGTTTCCTTTTGCTGTGAACCATTAATTTTATATTCATATATTCATAAAACATTATGTACACACAGTTGGTCCATAATTTCCACAAGCATTTCGATACACTCGCATTAACATCTGCTAACCATGTGTATGTGACAAATAAAATATGATTTGATTGTGTTAGATTATTTCTCTTATTATGTTCTACAACAGATTAACAAATGCCTCAAATGTCTACCACAAAAAGTAAATATATTGTAGCTGAACTATGGTATGTCAGTAGTGCTATGAGGTGCATCCTACCTTGATGAATGATGTGTTCTTGTAGATCTTGTATGGGTAGCCAATCAGCTTGAGCTTTTTGACTATGGTCACAGATTTGTCCAGGTCAAGGACGACTCCTGTAGCTGCGATGCGGAAACTGGTCTGCAAGAGAGAGAGTGGAAAACTTCAACAAAGATACTACTAGAAGTAACCCATACTGTGTACTGGTGCATGGTATGTTACTCCTGACAAATGAAGATGAGACACCTTTGGTGTAACAGGTGTACATATTGCGCTAATAATGACAAATTAATACAAATATCCAGTTCACCATTTACCGGGTATTTACATAATATGGTAACATTTTAAAGAGGAGCTGAACTCAAAAAACAACTTCTCTGGTTGAAGATATTGCATCAATATGAGTCGTAAACAATCGTACTAGTTGCAAATTTCACTAAAAAGTGTAAGTGGTAAAAAGTCAATATCTTCCAAAACTGAGATTTGCGGCTGGCAGCACCCAAGTAATTATTGATTTGGAGCACGGCAACATGCGATTGTGGCAGCAGAATTAACCTACAGCACAGCTGCACGCTATCCAATCATAGCAGCAGAATCAACCTACAGCACAGCTGCACGCTATCCAATCATAGCAGCAGAATCAACCTACAGCACAGCTGCACGCTATCCAATCATAGCAGCAGAATCAACCTAAAGCACAGCTGCACGCTATCCAATCATAGCAGCAGAATCAACCTAAAGCCCGCTCTTTTCTTTAGACAGCAGAGTTGACCAATTGAGGCATTAGCACACAGTGTCTCGGAATGAGACATGCAGTGCCTTCAGAAAGTATTCATACCCCTTGACTTATTCCACATTTTGTTGTGTTACAGCCTGAATTCATAATGGATTAAATAGATTTCCCCCCCTCACCCATCTACACACAATACCCCATAATGAAAGTGAAAACATTTGACATTTCTGGAAATGTATTGAAAAAGCAATACAGAAATCTCTAATTTAGATAAGTATGACAACAATGACAGGCATACAACATAGCATGATGCAGCCACCTCCATGCTTGCAAATATGATGAGTGGTACTCTGTTGTATTGTATTTAGGACAAAAAGTTCATTGCTTTGCCACATTTTTTGCAGTATTACTTAATTGCAGAGTTGCAAACAGGATGCATGTTTTGGAATATTTTTGATACTTCCTTTATTTTCACTCTGTCATTTAGGTTAGTAATGTGGATTAACTACAATGTTGTTGATCGAGCCCCAGTTCTCATATCCCAACCATTAAACTCTTTTTCAAAATCACCATTGGGCTCATGATGAAATCCCTGAGCAGTTTCCTTCCTCTCCTGCAACTGAGTTAGGAAGGACACCTGTATCATTGCAGTGACTGGGTGTATTGATACACCATCCAAATTATAATTAACAACCTCACCATATGCTTTTTAAAATTTTTACGCATCTACCAATCGCCATCCTTTGCGAGGCATTGAAAAACGTCTGTTCTTTGTGGTTCAATTTGTGCTTGAAATTCACTATTTGATTGAGGTACTTTACAGATAATGTGTGGGGTACAGAGATTGGTTACTCATTCAAAAATCATGTTAACCATTATTATTGAACACAGAAATGAATCCATGCAACTTGTTAAGCACATTTTTACTCCTGAACTTATTTAGGCTTGTCATAACAAATAGTTTGAATACTTGACTCAAAATATTCCACTTTGACATTATGGGGTATTGTGTGTAGATCAATGACAATCTAAATTTGATCAATTTTAAATTCAGGTTGTAACAACAAAATGTGGAAAAGGTAAAGGAGTGTGAATACTCTGAAGGCACTGTACATGTAAACAGGGCTGAAAAGTGACGAAGCAGGAATATATAAATACTTATGGTGTTAGTAAATAGTAACTGGTAGCAGGATAAAATAGATAATAAAGGTAATGGCAATTAATACATCAATGAACAGCATTGGAGGGGGGGGGGGCAGTGGTTGTTTATCCATTTAACAGTCTTATGGCCAAGATATAGAAGCTATTTAAGAAGTCTGTTGGTCGGAGCCTTGATTCACCAGTACTGTCTGCCGGTATGTGAGAACAGTCCATGTTTTGGGTGATTGGAGTCTTTGGCAATTTTTCAGGCCTTTCTCAGACACTGCCAGGCATGCATGTCCTCCCAGTGATGCGCTGGGCCTGCCGCACCACCCACTGTAGGGTCTTCCGGTCAAGGGCGGTGCAGTTGCCAAACCAGACAGTGATACAACCAGTCAGGATGCTCTCCATGGAGCAGCTGTAAAAGTTCCTAAGAATCTGAGGGGCCTTGCCAAATAATTTCAGCCTCCTGAGGGAGAGGAGCCACTGCTATGCATTCTCCACAATTGTGCTGGTGTGAGAGGATCAAGTTAAGTCTCTGCCTGCCTCTGTGGTACTTACCTTAGTTCCTGCGACTGACTGCACAGCCAGGAAGCCAGTACCCTGAGGTGTGATGGGACCTGGGAACACAGCAGAGAAGGACAGAGTTCACATTTATTCATTATTTTACCTATATTCTAACAGGTAAGTTGATTGAGGATCCATGTAATTCTGACCAGGGGGCCATGTCAGTTTACTGAAATAACGTAAAATGTCCAACTTCATAGAGATGTGTAGTTATATAGGCATAGTGTAACCAGATCAACGCCCTCAACATATTTTACAATTTAGCTTCGTAAGGAACCAGATAATCAAGAGCTATATCTGAATGTGCATCAAACTTAGCGATCCTGCTATGTGATACAGCCCTCTGATGAATAGTTGCAATGGAGGAAAAAGGTGCCACCTGAATCAAATAACTAACAAATACTAAAACTACAGCCGCATTACTGCTCTCACCCCAGATGGTGGCACCACAGTGCATGTGCTGCGGTGTGTACTTGAGCAGGCGGTGGCGCCCGTTGTGGTCCTCGATGTGGTACAGGGGGATGGTCTGGAAGCGACGCCAGCCCAGGGACAGGATGAGAGGGTCGCGCGTTTTCAGGATCCGGCTGTGCCATCGATGTTTCTTTAACCGCATCTGGGACAAGAGAAAGACCACCTCGAGGCACTTGGAAAAGTTCTATACAAATTACACTTATCATGCCATTTGTTTAGATCTTCATTTATAGGGAAAGATGCAAATAAAACATGAATAATGAATACAACATTAACATTTAAATAAATCAATACTGGGATGAGTTGAACCATTTGCTTTCTGAAAAAGTATGAACATAGGTAAGTTCAGTAAGCATGACGAAGCATGGAAAATCATGACATTTCTTCAGATATCCGGATAGTCAAAATACATGTACACCTTTTATTTCTCCTTAAAAAAAATAATAACATTGTTTCAACTTATGAACTGGCTTGCTGCACAGCTTAGGTGCCGTGCCGCTTGCAGCAGTATGATGGACAGGGGCCGGTGAGTTTTACATGTGAGGGAGAGAGTAGCTATACAGACTGGCACTAGTTAGATAAACTTGTAGATTCCATAGGTCATCTATCATCCCATCTGGTAGTGACTGTATGAAATCGATGTAAAGAAGCTAGCTAAGATCGCCACATTGGTTTCAGAAAGTATTCTTACCCCTTGACTTTGTGTTTCAGTCTGAATTGAGCTCAGGTGCATCCAAATTCTTTTGATTATACTTGAGATCTCACTACAACTTGGGAGTCCACCTGTGGCCAATTCAATTGTTTGGACATGATTTAGAAAGAATCACACCTGTCTATATAAGGTCCCACAGTTGACAGTGTATGTCAGAGCAGAAGCTGTACCATGACGTCCAGGGAATTATCCGGAGATCTCTGAGATAGAATTGTGATGAGGCATATACAGTGCCTCCGGAAAGTATTCAGACCCTTTGACTCTTTCCAAATGTTGTTACGTTACAGCCTTATTCTAAAAAAGATTTTTTTAAATACCCCATAATGACAAAGCGAAAATAGGTTAAAGATTTTTTTCTAAATGTATTAAAAATAGAAAACAGATGAGTCTGTAGAGTTCGGAGACAGGATTGTGTCGAGGCAACCATCTCTGCAGCACTCCACCAATCAGGCCTTTATGGTAGAGTGGCCAGATGGAAGCCACTCCTCAGGAAAGGCACATGACAGCCTGCTTGGAGTTTGCCAAAAGGCACCTAAAGGAATCTTAGACCATGAGAAACAAGATTCTCTGGTCTGATGAAACCAAGATTGAATTATTTGGCCTGAATGCCAAGCGTCACGTCTGGAGGAAACCTGGCACCATCCCTACGGTGAAGCATGGTGGTGGCAGCAACTTATGCTGATGACAGTGTGCTTTACTTGCAACCTTCCGATTACTAGTCCAACGCTCTAACCACTAGGCTACCCTGCCGCCCCAAAACATGTAGATGAGCTAAAGAAGAAACAGATTTAAAATGGTCTTCTACAGAAATAGATTGTGCCTTTCTCTTGATAGAATAAATAGTTCAGTTGACTTTCCGTCACTGTGATCTGAATCAGAAAGTGGGCTGACCATCATTGGCAACGCAGAGAGCATTGCCTTCTGTTAATTTATAAAGCGCTCCTGCAGAAACTACCATACTACATCGCTCCTGACCTACAGAAGTACAAATACCTTACTCGCTCACAGGAATGGCTAATTCTTGAAATTACTGTTCTCATTACTGATTTAGGTAAAACCGCCTTTAGTTTTAGGCGCCACATACATGTAACACATTTCGGAATACCCCACAATTGGACGCACCGTTGCCTTTCAGACATTTCAGGGTATTGGTAAATTACCTTTTTACAGAGGAACGCATGCGTTTTCAAAATTGTATTTTTGTACGTTTCATGCTCCCGCCTTGGATTTTTCTAAATGTCAGTAATTCCTTATTTTGCTGCATTTTTGTGAATCAGGGCTCCCTTGCAAAAGAGAGTGATATTTCAGACACAGCCAAGGAGTTCAGTTCTTGAACACTACTTAAATTTAAATGGATCGGAGCCTGCCGCGTTAACCCTCGCTTACCTGCAGGTAGCCTACGTTCCCCTCGCTGGCACCTAGAGCCCCGAGGATGATGGGGTAGTGGGGGTCAAAGTTGGTGACAAATTCGCAGGGCAGGGAGGGGATCTCCACACGCACATACATGCCAGGCCGGAAGCCCTCGTACTGGACCCGTGTCTCATCATCCACGTCCTCAAACTCAGCCCGGTTCAGCTAGGAAGAGGAGAAAGGTTTAGAGATTGTGGTGAAATGAAAGGCTCAGTGGGTTAGAACATGGTGTTATCAACACCAGGGTTGTTGGTTTGAATCCCACACGGGCCACATACTGAATATACTGTGTGTCAGTGCCAAGGTTGACTGTCCTGTAAGTGGATTTAAAATGCACAATTTTGTGTTGCGTTTCAAGACTGATTTTCCCTCATTGTGCCTGATGAACACGGCCCAATGTCTGATCGGAATGTCACGGACAACTTTGGTTTCCTTTCGGGCATAATAAGATGTTACCTTGACCCCGTTTGAATAATTTCCAAATGCATCCTTCCTTGTTTCTTAGATGTAAGCACAGATCTGGTGGTTGGCTAGGTGCAAGTAAGTTTACCACCCTATCGCTCACCAATCCAACCAATTCCAGATCTGTGTTCACGCGCAGAGCCGTGGTTGAGTGGTAACACTCCCGCCATGTCACATACGACGCTCCCCACTGGAGACAATACCTTGCAACCAATGTTCCCTCTGTGTGAGCGTGCAGGTGCGCAGCCGTGCAGAAGAAATATGAGCGAGCGCACAGTAGCCTGAGATTAGAAAGTTGAGGGACGTTCACAGTTTTCCCCTTTAGTTAACACTATCAACATTTCACTCTACTGTGGCAATTGTGATCGTATCAACGCAATATTAACCACTTTCAATGTAATATACCGAAACAAAACTACGCAAGATTTTGTATGCAAAATTAACTGTGCAAGAGATTTTCTTGCAGTAGAGCGCATTGGAGTAGGATTCTAATGCATTGACAGGCATGTCTCCGCAGTATTCTACACAGAACGGTGCGCCATAACTAATCACAGCTGTAGTAGGCCTATATGCAAATAGCTATTGCCATATGGATATGTGCCATTCACTTTGAACTGGACTGTGTTTACAGTATGAGCTTTCGAGTAGATGCGCTTGTTTTGAGATCAAAGTGAGAGCTGCATGTAGCCATGAGTGCACATTTGTTCCTATTCTTTGATAGAGTTATTAGCTCAGTTATAGCTCATTTCTAGTCAACAATGAGGGAGTGATTGCGTCCAACAAGAGCACAAAATGTGTGCATTTCTAGCCATCTTTGGAAAGCAAGTCAGGTACTGAGCTTTTTTTGTGTCTAAAATGAGAATTGGTGTATTTTGAGACGGTCTTGAGTAAGTAGCCAATTGGCAGATTGTAGCATAATTTGTCTGATTCTCTGTAATAATGGTATGGGAATAATAACGAATTTGATTTTGTAAAGTGGTTTCTTCCGTCAAACAACATTTTCAGTCACCTCCTTGACTAAACAAGTTAATGTCAAGCCCTGCATGTTTATATTTTTTAAAGTCTAATGGAATGTAGGCATTGAACACCACACATTGGCTGCTACTGTAGGCTGAATGATAGCTGTTCTAGTTCCATGTTAATATGTTCTGGGATGTGTTTTTCTCCATTGTTTTTTATTGTAGGCCTACATTATGATCAAATAGCCACAGTAGCCTACTTGGCCAGTGTTAAAACACATTTAAATCAGGTATAGCCTCAGTGTGCACAGTAAACGCATGCTGGAAGTTGCACAACATTTTCACAAAGTTCAAGTTTGTGCTCAGCAGACCTGAAATTTACACAGTGACTACATTTTTTCGGGAACTTTACCTGCACCCTCTCTTCCCACTGTTTCTCCCACCTGTCTGTAGTCCCCACTAATTTCATAGCTGTCTAAACGAAGTGTCAAAATACCCACACAAAATATATATATTATTTGTAAAACAATCTGTGACTACATCAAGAAAGGAAAAAGGAGACATTTCTGAAGTATTCGAACAGGGCCAGACACTTCTGCCTCCTGTCATATCAAACGTTACCCATGGCCCCATAACGCTCACCTCTGCCTGTTTTTGCATCTCCTCCTTGAGGTCGTCAAAGTAGGTGGCGTCTCCGTCGTCGTACTCTGTGTCGAAACGCTCCTTCAGACGCCGTTTCTTCTCCAGACGCTTGTTCTTCTGGGTCTCGTCGTCCACCTTCATCAGCTTCTCCTCCTCCTCCCCCTCCTCATCATCATCACTTTCTTCCTTGGCTTGGTCCTTCTGCTTGGCAGCTTTCCCCTTGTGCACTTCCCCCGTCTCCAAGTCCTCAAATTCGCCAAACAGCTCCTCTAAAAGAGAAAAGAGCGAGTTAGCAAGGGGGTGATAATGAACAGTGGACTTCTGATATACCGTGTATATCCCTGATGGATTGGGGCTACTCTGTTGGGAATATGAGCCCATATCTGGAGCACATGAAAATAATTTGAATTGGGGAAGATGAATTTCAATTGCTCTCTGTTTACCATAGTAGATGTGCACACAGGAATCTACCTTAACAGATTTAATTTAAAATGGGACAGACTGCAGTTATAAAACACTTTTAAAAAAGGACAAGACCAAAAGAAAGTCATGAAAACAATCCCAACAGTATTGAACAATGAGCAGCAACTCCTTACCATCCTCTTTCAGCAATGTAGCAGCATCTTGATCGTCTTCCCATTTCCCTGTAACAAAACAGTCCCGTATCGAGTCCAGCATCTGAAACACAATATTTATCTCAATTACAAAAAATATTTTCAAGTTTAATTCATCTTTTGAATTGATGCAAACTAAATTGTATTGACCCCAACCCAGGTCAGAATATGAATGTATGGATGCCTCCATCCATAGCTCCTAACACCTTACTTAATGCCTTTCTTCAAACTGTTGGTCTTTCCACACTTTAAATGTCCAGTACCAAATAAGGTGTGCTAGTACTGGGTTAAAACAAAAATGTGCCACCCTTAACCCTGTAGTAAAAGAGATGGGACAAAGGAAAGGGGCGCTACAATATGGTTTTGTAGATTTCTTTTACCTCTTCCAGGTCCCAATTGCGAGCAACATCGGGGTCAAAACGGGAGCAGTCCACGCCGTCCGCACGATGCTTCTTGCCCTTCTCGGGGCGGCTGACTCGAAACAGCCCTCCCAGCTCCTCCTCATCCTCCCCCCCATCACCATCATCCTCTGCCACTGAAGGAAACAAACATAGTCCGTCAGAAATCAAGGCTAGGCACAAACGGAAGCAAATGGGGCGAAATAGTCCAATAAGAAATGGCCATTTTTATCGCTATAGTGTGCATTAATGAATACACTAGTGCTCAACAAACAAGATCCGCCATGACATTAGGATAAAAGGGAAAACGTCAGTAAAATTCATAGCATTTTTTAAAATATATTGTTATTGAAACCCAGGAGGAGACGTTACCTGTGCCATACACCAGTTTACGCAGGTTGGGGGCGGAGCGCTGTTGCCGTAGAAACGCCTCTGACGCTTTCTGTTGCAGGCCCTCCTTCCACCGCAGTGACCCTGAGAAACATGTGGGTTACAGTCAAATTAATTATTGGTTCTTGTTCCATTTAGCCACTTCCCCTCCCCATCAGTGTTCACAAGGTGAAGGCAATATGGCAGACAGAAGAAGCATGCATTCTGAATGCTAAATCGACCCATAGCTCCTAGGCACTCCTGTAAATGTAATACGATTAGATAGGGATTTAGATTATCCTATCACAAGGCAAGAAACCTATCCAGTCCGGTCAGATCTACAGGAGTGCCTAGAGCGTAAGGGCTAGGTTGGTTTTGAAATCAAGACAACTGTAGGGAACAGTTCCAACTGGTGGAACAAACTCCCTCACGACGCCAGGACAGCGGAGTCAATCACCACCTTCCGGAGACACCTGAAACCCCACCTCTTTAAGGAATACCTAGGATAGGATAAAGTAATCCCTCTCACCCCCCCCTTAAAAGATTTAGATGCACTACTGTTCCACTGGATGTCATAAGGTGAATGCACCAATTTGTAAGTCGCTCTGGATAAGAGCGTCTGCTAAATGACTTAAATGTTAAATGTAAATGTAGGGGGTAAGGTGCATCCATCACAATATTGCATACACCAGTGTGTGCAGGTATTTGTTCCAGCCCGCCACTAACACACCTGATTCAAGTATTCAACTTGGTACTCAATTCAGAGCAGCATTATTGAACAAAAATCTGTGGACCCTGAAGAGGTAGTATAGAAAAGGGGGAGGGGCCACAATGAAACTACGCTGAATATAGACAGAATATTACCTGCACTTTCATAGCACAGCTCTCCTCCCTCCATCTCCTCATCTTCCTCTTCCATTTTGGAGGTGGCATTCGACTTCTTGCCTTCTTTGCCCGAGACATTGGTTTCGCAGTCATCTTCTATTGAATCACTCGCATCCTCCTCTGAGCAATGACCCGAGTCTATCGGTTTGAGATCACCCCTTTCCACTGCACTGTCTTCTTCATCTTCTTCCCCCTCCGAATCACTTTCCTCTCCTTCACTCTCCTGCTCTCCCTTCCCCCCTTCCTCCTCCTCACTCATTTCCAGCTCATCCTCACTGTCTGCAAAGGCAGGTACCTCCACCACTGGCTCTTTCTCCACTTTCCTTTCCTCCATCTTCTGTCTCTTCGCAGGAGGGATGGTCTTTATTCCTTGCTTCTCTTTTGGTTCAGTTTTGTCCTTTGCCTTGTTCTTCAAAACCATTTCTTCTTCTTCTTCTTCTTCTTCTTCCCTTTTGTTTCCCCCCTCATCTTCCTCATCCTCATCCTCTTCTTCAGACTCTCCTTCCTCATCCCCCTCTTCTTCACTGCTACCCTCGCTGTCATCATCGTCATCATCTTCCTCTTCCTCAGTGAAGACAGCCTTCCTCCTCTCTCTCTGCGTCTCAGGGTCCCAGACTCGGCTCTCCTGGGGTCCTGACGTCAGCCTGTAAGACAAGATGGAGACCAACACAAGTCAGAGGCAAAAATGTATATCATTTTCTATGTGCTTTTATTCAAGGGTCCACTTTTTATTTCATAAAAGAACAAAACGGCAGCCACTTCGTTTGCTATAAAGCTGAGCGATAGGAACTGGAGAAATTTAGCAACTCTCAAATCGCAAGGACTGACAGTCCATGAGATTGACATGACGATGAGGTTCTCTTTTAACAATCAGTTTATAAAACAGATTTTAACAATGATTTTAGGGCTGCGACTCTTGACAATTAGTCTTTAACCAATTTTAACAATGAGTTTAGGGCTGTCTCTCAAATGATTCCATAGTGGCTTTCAAAAGTAGCGCATAATATATGGGTTAGGGTGTCATTTGAGATTTCCAAGACGTTGCTGTCTGAGCATCACTCACCCATTCTCCTCCTCCTCCTCCACTTCCCCGGGGGTCAGGGCAGCCGCCCCTGTGAACAGTGACACTTTGCTGGCGGCCATCTTGGCATCCAGGGTGGTGTGTGTACTAATGAGGGATTGGACCAACTCTGTGGTGGGACGGACCTCCTCCTAGTGGACACGGGACAGAAGTAACTGATTATAGGAACGTGTGCACACACACATACATATTACCGAAATCCTCTGGACATTATCTAGGTTCAGGGGAGAGGGAATTTTCAATGACCCATGACACTTTCGGTTTAGTACACTCATTACAACAGTCCCAAGCCATTGTATATAACAGTAGTCAATTATATTCAAGGGCACTTTCATATCACATCCATCAACTACCTGACTTTGACCAATCAAATCAAATGTATTTATATAGCCCTTCTTACATCAGCTGATATCTCAAAGTGCTGTACAGAAACACAGCCTAAAACCCCAAACAGCAAGCAATGCAGGTGTAGAAGCACGGTGACTAGGGAAAACTCCCTAGAAAGCCCAAAACATAGGAAAAAACCTAGAGAGGAACCAGGCTATGAGGGGTGGCCAGTCCTCTTCTGGCTGTGCCGGGTGGAGATTATAACAGAACATGGCCAAGATGTTCAAATGTTCATAAATGACCAGCATGGTCAAATAATAATAATCACAGTGGTTGTTGAGCGTGCAGCAAGTCAGCACCAATAAAAATACATTGTTTTTTATTTTTTGTTAAATGTTTCAAAGCATTTTCCTTTTCTGTGTCTTACTGAACATGGCCCAGGGATTGGAACTTACCTGTTCTTGATTGACGTGGCCGCCGGGCAGGTCGATGTACACTGCGTCCTTATCGTAGACGACCCCCCCGACCCCCGCCATGGGAGCGTAGAGCAGCCGCTCCTTCTCGTTCAGCGCCCTCTTCTTCTGCGCTTCAGGCAGAGCACAGGGGTCTGGCAGGAAGCTGATGTCTGCCACCGCAAAGTCCCCCACACCTGCAGAGGGTGCCATCATGTGTTAGGTTTCAAACCAAATTGCCCAATGTTAAAACAATATAGCTTTCTGAATCAATGTTTTCAAAACCCCACTGTAGGAGTGAAACATTTCCCAAAAACACCATCGCAGTAACCACATGCTGTTTATTTGCACAATACATTGGTGAATGTGAATAGTGCATGTCAATATGTACTAGCTTTGACACAGTATTAAATTCATCTCTTCTCCACAAGTCAGTGTTCCTAAAAAAGGGCTCAGATTCTTATTTGCTCTTAACCCAATGAGCATACTTACCAGGGATATGGACCTGGCCTTTATTCTTCAAGTATGTCCCCCTCAGGTAGCCATAGAGAGATACAGTACGATCACACTTGGGGTCCACCCTCACCATCTCGGGGTCCGTCAAATCCTCCATGCTGTGTAGATGGTGAATGTGATCGAGGGACAGTGAAGGGGTACAGTTCAACAAGAACATTTGAAAACCGAGTGAAGATGAAAGCAGGGTAGTAGGATCCATCACTCACAGGCACACAAGTGTGCACAACACACACACACGCACAAACCATAAACATTCTTTCTATTAGAAAACAGCTCTGTTACACACACTGTTACACACACCATTCAACAGCATGTATCATGTCACTTTCTCTACTCTGAATCAGTTCTGGCTACGTTCCATTACAAGCACATTGCTCTAAAAGGTCTGGACACTCACCGGTCGGCCACGACGTAGGGATGAGATTGCTGCCACACCAGCGGGCGGAACTTCATGACGGAGATGAAGCGGCCCAGGTTCTTGACCTCCTGGGTCTGGTACTCTCCGTACACCATACCGGACAGGTAGAAGAGTTTGGCACCCTGTGGAATCAAAGAGGGAACGTGGAACACTGTTCAGGAAAGGGACTTGTGTTGGATTGGGTTCAGAGAAAGACTGCATGTCATGTTTATGAGATTGTTAGCCTTCATAACTTTAACACATTTACAACATGCAAGCTGACAGAGTGTACATCTTTTTAAAATTTCTTTTTTTTATACGTCTTATCAAGACAAACCTAAGAAAATCACAAGTCAACTTGTCACTTCGATAGCACAAGAGAAAAGATACGAGTTGCAGGATGTATGAAAGGGACGTGCAGGGTTGGCACAGACTGGCCAACGCCGCTAATTTACCTCCAAGGTTTATCTAGCACATCAGAAATATCTCAGCACTTGCCAAGAAATGAAATATGAAATGTGCTCACTATAGATTGTATATAGTTAGTTACAGTATGGTGTTCAGATGTTGTTGCTTTTGATATTATCCATGATTTGTACTGTTTGAATATATTTGTGAAAACCAATCAAAATAATTCACAAAAAAACCTGCCAAACCAACTCCATCATCAAGTTTGCTGACGATACAACGGTGATAGGGCTGATCACTGAGAACGACGAGAAAGATTACAGAGAGGTGGTTAGAGCCCTGGCAGAGTGGTGCCAGGACAATAACCTCTCCCTCAACCTCAACAAAACCAAGGAGGTGATTGTAGACTGCAGGACGGCTGAAGAGGTTTGGCTTGGCCCCTCAGGGACCTTTACAGGTGCACCATTGAGAGCATTCTGTCTGGCTGCATCGCCGCCTGGTACGGCAACTACCCGGCCAGAACCACAAGGCTCTACAGAGGTTGGTGAAGACTGCCCAGTCGTGCAGGCAGCAGGACATCTACACCAGGCGGTCTCTGAGGAAGTCCAGAAGATCGCCAAGGATTCCAGCCACGGACTGCTTTCTCCTCTACCTTCCGGCAGGCGGTACCTGAGCATCAGGTCTCGGACGAACAGGTTCCGAGACAGCTTCTACCTCCAGTCCATAAGACTGTTGAGCAGCTAACCTTAAGCTGTCTACCTGCACAGACCCGTCTACCTGTACTCACCTGCATTTTAAGAGACTATTTGCACTGACTCCCTCAACCTTACACACACAATTGCTAATATGATTTATGGTGTGAAGCCAAAGATAAAATATTTTGGTGCTGACCTGGTAGACCTCAGTCCAGAAGCGATGCTTGAGCCGCTTCTTGGTCTTGCGAAGGGCCTTGTTGTTGCGGAACGAGTCCAGGTGGGTGAGCACACCCATGATGCGCGGGAAGCCGTGCACCTGGCAGATGTTGAGGAACTCAAAGGTCTCCATTTCAAAGCCGAAGCTGGCGTCAATGAGCATCAGCACCTGGTGGACCACAGGGATGTCAGTCTTTAGCTCACTGATAGCCCCACGTCAAGTCTATTTTTATTGTTTGGTAGGGAAATCTGGGTTCAATTCAATTGTCACAGATATGTGCATCTCAAATGGCACCCTACTTGATATATAGTGCACGACATAGTGAATAAGATGTAATTTGGGACTCACAATAGTGTTTATGCCAACACTGCATTTTTGTAGCATGATAAAATATACTAAAAAGCCAACAATAAGGCATCAAAACAGACACTGTACGTATTCCAATACCATAAGAAGTACAATTCTATCTTGTCATCAATGCCTTTAAAATTCAGACATTTTGCCTTTAATCACCATACATAAATTAACTTACCAGGTCAGCAACCTTTGCCAAGTCAATCATTGTGTTGATGTCATTGCTACACTCAATGAAGGTAAGACGCCTCTTCTTTCCTGAAAGGAAAATGAAGATGGTGGTGCCGCGGCGTTAGCACACAAGCTAAACACAACACATTAAATGACAGCTCTGTGGGCACACAAGGTGGTATTCACTAGGAACTAAACGGAAGCAAATGTGACAAAACAGGGACTATCTTAACCTTTTCAAGAAGAAGTGCTTGTTTTCATTTTTCGGTTGCAAAGTGCTTTGCTATGGTGTGCACTAATGAATACGACCCAACTGATCTCAATACAGTAAGAAACATCCAAGCTCAGCTCACCAGAGACAATGGTCACAGGCCCGCAGATGTCCGCTAGTTTCTGCCGGGTGAAGTTTTTGATCAGGCAGCGGATGAGGGTACTCTTGCCCACCTTGGGGGGTCCTACCACCACCACCACTATCGGGGGAGGCTCTAAAGGGGTGCGGTCCACCAGGGGTATGTGATGCTTCTTGGCCTTTAGGTCCTGGGCTCTAGGAGAGGGGGAAAGAACAGTGTTTATAGTTTCCTACAATGTTGAACTGTGTCTCTCTGCACTTGTTGTGCTGCTGCCTCTACACCGCTTTTCTAAATCTCAACATCTGATCTGTCTGAACCACTCAAGATACATGTTAACAGCATTCACTCCTGTGGCTATTTCTATGAACACAGATTAGTGTCACAGTAACTAAAAAGACAACAATATACTATGTAAACTAAATAAATTATAAAAACACAAACATGAAATTGGATGGTGGGATGATTTTTCATGTAATGTAGTATAGTGGGGCATGTATATATGAATGCTGCTGACCTGTGGAAGGTTTTGGCCATGCGCACTGCTGACTGGACCGCAAACGCTTTGGGGTTCCTCTTGCGCTCGTCATCTCCGGCAGGAGTTCCCAGCTGCTTCCTGGTCTTCTTCCTCTCCGCCTTGGGCCCGCTGTGCTTCTGCTGGTGCCGCTTCTGTTCCTTCTTTGGCTCCTTCCCCTCCATCTTCTCCTATCTGACAATCACACACACGTCAGAAACTGAAGCTTGGAGGATCAATTGTAGCTTTGCCTTATGCACATCCCACTTAATTAGGTGCTTCATGTAACACTCATTTAGATAGTTCCAACTACCTCCCTGTATGTGAGTGAACTACCTACAGTATGTCAAGAAACTTGCCCATAATGGTTGTAGTGCATTTGCTAGTAACAGCAGGGTCACTCAACTCGTGGAAAACTGAAATAAGTATCAGTAAGAGGTGATGGTGATGGCCAATATAAAAGTAACTGCAGTAACTTGGTCTATGCTACACATTGTACAAGCATTTTCCACAGCTCACAACATAGATTGTAGGACCGGGACGATTTTACATACAGCAAGTTTTTAAAGGACCAAAGAGTTACCAGCTTCGTGTTTTCATTTCTGCCATGGAAATAAGATTGAGATACTGGTATCGTCCCGGTCCAAATAGCTAGTGGGTGTTATGGGAGCACCACTACCGACAAATCAACTACATGTAACCACATTATCCTAAATTGTTTTCCTCATTTGACGACCATTACGTCAGTCGTCTTCGCGTTTGTATTTCGACATTTACTCATCAATCAAGTGTTGAGGAGTCTCTTTTTGTACTTCCTGACTGTTAATACACTAACTGCATGTCTAGCTAGCTACCATGCAAACAGATTTAGTTTTGAGCTTATTTCAACGTAAGCCACAGTTTGTATGCCAGATAACGGGATATAACTTAATACGTTTCCATTACTGGGCATTACAGGCTGACCAAACCGTGCGTGCGTCTGCGCGCACAAGTTGATGTTGTTCACCCACACCAGACGTAATCATGACACGCAGGTTGAAATATCAAAACAAACTCTGAACCAATTATATACATTTGGGGACAGGTCAAAAACCATTAAAACATTTACAGCAATTTAGATAGCTAGCTTGCTGTTGCTAGCTAATTGGTCCTGGGATATAAACATTGGGTTGTTATTTTACCTGAAATGCACAAGGTCCTCTACTCTGACAATTAACCCACAGATAAAACCATAAAACGAATTAATTTCAGGTCATCTCTCCTCCTTCCTTCAGGCTTCTTTGGACTTTATTTGGCAGTTGGCAACCAACTTTACGGTGCATTACCACAAAGATGAACTGAGTGTGGACCTCAGTTCCTCTTTCAATCACCCACGTGGGTATACGCTCCTAAAAACCAATGAGGAGATGGGAGAGGAGGGTTTGCAGGCGTTGAGCATCACAAATACAACCAAGTTAAATTTTAGCGCCTGGCCACGCAGACGCATGTGTACATTTATCTTGCACCGCTCGCGTCGTCAGCATGTTACAGGTTAGCTCAGACAAACTGTTGCCATAGATTTTTCAACTTACCTGTTCTTGGCGACACTTTTTTTGTTCTGATTCTGTGAAAAGAGTATCTTAGAAATGTCTGTGTCCGGTTACAGGTGGTTCTATATTCAGAAAGATATTACATCCAAGTTTTGTATCGAGTGAGAAATGCCTCTTGCATGTGTGTACATCTTTGTTTTGGTCGCAATGTGTGATGCGCTGCCCTCTACTTCTACAAAGATGTTGGGAAATGCAAGATGTCTGGCAGCTAAAATGACGAGGGAACACCTCACTCAGTGCAAAACGTGGATTTAATCTTTCTGAAAAGTCTCTGGTTTTTGGAGAACCACCTGCAACTGGACAAAGACTTAAGATAATTTCTTGATTCTGGGAAAAAAGTATCGTCAAGAAAAATTTGACTATGGCAACGTTTGTATAAGCTAACCTGTAACGCCCAGTAATGGAAACGTATTATTAAGATATGACATCATCTGGCATACAAATTGGAGCCAATTGTTGCCAAGTACCTCAACTCCTCCACGTAGTTGAGAGCAGTCTCCAGTTTTTTAAATGAACCCATGTACATCCTCTGTTGTTGCGGGCCTTTGCTGAAATTCACACATTTTAATAAAACCTTAATCAAATACAACCACTGACTGAAATACTATGAAAGGCAACAGAGGACAAACATAGGTACACGGGAAGGATTTAATGTACATTTTTTAAGTATTGACGCATAGCAACAAAGGAGTCTGAAGTTCATTTCAAAAACTCTAGTCTGCTGTCAACTCTAGCCCAACTGGCGCTATTGTTCCTTTAACATCGTTTTGTCAACTGCATTCAACTGGAATCTATGTAGCGATCCAGCAGATTCCGACTACTATCACGCTTGTTGACATCAGTGTTGCACTGGAGTCGGAACGCCATCATGGTTAGATTTAGACACTGCAGAGCCGGCGAGAGATGGGCTGGAAAACATACCTCAATGCAGGGATGGGATATGCAACTAACCAGGCTTCCAGCCAACCTTTTGTAGGATGTACATGTAGGATAAAACAAAATGTCAGGAAAGGCCCGATGGAAACAAATTTGTTTAGGGCAATATATGTTTATTTATTTATTTATTTAACCTTTATTTAACCAGGCAAGTCAGTTAATTAAGAACAAATTCTTATTTTCAATGACGGCCTAGGAACAGCGGGTTAACTGCCTGTTCAGGGGCAGAACGACAGATTTGTACCTTGTCAGCTCGGGGGTTTGAACTTGCAACCTTCCGGTTACTAGTCCAACGCTCTAACCACTAGGCTACATTTATAGAGTATGGCATGCTTATAGATGACTTGTTAAGTATTTATGTAGTGCTTGTGAAGCCTTTATAAGCTGTACTTTTTTTAAATAATAGGACCTTTTGTCTATTTCCCCAGTTGTTGTGTTTGGAATGGCATGGTTACTATTGTATCATGTCAATGCCATTATGACATCATTTTGCTACCAAGGCAAAGCCTATAAAAGCGCAGATACAGCTCCTCAGTGGGTATAACAATAATCATGCCCAGACAATCAACTTACTCGCCCAGTCCGCATGAAGCGTAGAGCCACTCGGACCATGAGGCATAAGAGGAGAATTGGCAGGAGGAGACTTTAGGTCCCTTACTAACTAACCATCAAGGAGTTTCGGCAAAGCTGGTGAATAAATTGTTTTACTCAGGTAGTTTACCATTGAAAAAAATGGGCAGTTCCAGTCTACTTAAGGCTCACCCACAGATACCAATCTCATCATGGACAACTTGAGCCTTTTAGCCATTTTTCAACTACTTAATACTTTTTTAGCTACTTTGCATGTTAACCTAACTCCTAACCTTAACCCCTAGCCTGGAAGGTTGTAAGTTTAGCAAATGTGTAAGCTATAATACGAATTGTAATTTGTAATATATCATACGAAATGGATGGACATTCACAAATTAATACATATGAAATGTAACACATCATATACTGAACAAAACACTGGGGACAGTAAAAGGCCACCACTCTTAAATGTGCAGTTTTGTCATATAACACAATGCCACAGAATTCTCACATTTTAGGGAAGTGTGCAATTGGCATGCTGACTGCAGCAACATCAACCAGAGCTGTTGCCAGAAAATTTAATGTTAACTTCTCTACCATAAGCCACCTCCAACGTAGTTGTAGAGAATTTCGCAGTATGTTCAAACTGCCTCAAACCACGCCAGCCCTGGACCTCCATGCGGCTTCTTCACCTGCGGGATTGTCTGAGACAAGCCACCCAGGCGAAACTGAGACATATTTCTTATTATGTCTGTAATAAGCCTTTTTGTGGGTTAAAACTCATTCTGATTGGCTGGGCATAGCTCCCCAGTGGGTGGGCCTGGCTCCCAAATGGGTGGGCCTACGCTATCCCAAGCCGACCCACGGCTGCGCCCCTGCCCAGTAACGTGAAACCGTGAAATCATTAGGGTCTAATGAAATGTTTTAAATTGATTGATTTCCTTACATGAACTGTAACTCGGTAAAATAGTTGCATCAGTTGAGTTTATATTTTTATTCAGTATACATGGAGTGTGTCGGATTTACATACAGTATAATACGAAATGCTCTGAGACCAGGTCTCTGGTTGAGGTACAAAGCTAATTGCAACTATGAAGGCAGGGAGAAATAAAACCACATTCAGTTACCTGTGAGATATCTGCTTCCAACGACTTGATTTCCAGTCAGTTAATGAAGGGCCTTTGTTAACTCATCTGGATAAATAAAATAGTTGCAAAACAAACGTGTTTCTAACTGTCTCACGTGCGTACTGCAAATCCGGAAGTGATGGCCATCTGTATTTCCAGACCTCTAGGAAACATCACACCAATTTAATCGTTCCGCCTACCTACAACGTTCCGCCGTTTTTGGTTGTAGTCTAGTCTCTGCAAAAATATATCTCTCAAATCTATCAATGACAAAGGAAGAGTGATTTAAAAGCTTTCTCATAAATTAGACTCAAATTACTGCAGATGTTATGGGGCGGCAGGGTAGCCTAGTGGTTAAAGCTTTAGACAAGTAACCACAAGGTTGCAAGTTCAAATCCCAGAGTACAAATCTTTCCCTGCCCCTGAACAAGGCAATACAAATTTGTTCTTAACTGACTTGAGTTAAATAAAGATAAACTGGTTGTCCTATTTCATTGTCAACTATGAGATAATAAATTACCAAAGCAGCAGTTCATATAAAGGAGGTGTTTTATTTGGAATAAATACAATAAATAGAGATAATTATGCTAAATAAATGGTCAAATTCTACTTAAATTATTCACCATTAAATACGTGGGTCCCAGGGTCCCAACACCTGGAGTGTTGGCAACCCTCACCATTGAAGACTTAGAATAAGGCAGGGGTGTTTACTGGTCCTTCCACTGAACTCTGCTCCATCTATATCTGGGGCTTCTTGCATAGCATCAAAGAGCCCAGAGGGAATTGAGTACTCATCTGAGACTTCCCTGGTTAAATACATGTTTTAAAAATAAATAGATTAACCCTATATTATAGTAGTAACGTACCAGAGCAGCAGCTAATTTCATTCATGCAACAGTCCTATTGTACAGTCCTATTGTAATACATTCAGGTCTGTCTATATGTTGCCAAACTCATTTTGGGATTGGTTATAAGTCCATCGACATAATTAAAATGTTCATTATTTGCTTAATTGAAACAGTCCCGGAATAGAACTACTTCTCACAAGAGCTAGACCTATTCAAACCTGGAGTGGCAACCCTCGCCATTGAAGACTTAGAATAAGGCAGGGGTGTTTATTGGTCTTTCCACTGAACTCTGCTCCATCTATATCTGCTCAAAGATGTCTTCCACACACTGGGAAGACAGTTCAGGTAGTGGGGCTTCTTGCATAGCATCAAAGAGCCCGGAGGGACTTGAGTACTCATCTGAGACTTCCCTGTACAGGAAACCCTGGTCTGTGGGATTGGGGTTCTCAACTCCTATGTCGCAGCAGGCTGATTCCAGTGAGGTAGGTCAACTGGAGAACGGGTCGAAGGTTCTGCTGGCACGAACGGACTGGAGTCCACCGTGGGTGTACTGGAGATGAAGAAATCCAGATGGAGGTGAGTAGTGGAAGGTCTGGCCCTCGCCCTGGGAGCAGAACGAGAACTCCTGGGCAACGTTCCACAATCGTGCTTCTGGCAAAGCACCTGGAGAGCCTGCCGTGTCTCACTCCCACACTGAATGAGGGACTGTTGTATCCGGCATCCCCCAGAGAGAGCGGGAAGAGGGGGGGTAAGATGATGGACAGTAGAAGCAATCCTCCTCTCCCTCCTTGTGCATCTGGCTGTGGCTCAGCGGCTGGTAATGAGAGACTTTCTCTATGTCGGACCTGGCGGGTCACATCTTTGATCCCATGGAGGAGTTTGGAGAAATACTGTGTAGGTAGAAAGGGACTGGGTATAGTGTGAGCTGACTCTGGCTGAGGGGGAGTCTGTGGTCCCTGTGCTTCAGGGTTCTGGCTCTCCTGTTCTGAAACCACACCTGCAATAGATAGGGCTAGCTAGATGAGAATGTGCTTTTTTTCGCGCACTAGTGGCTCCTGTGGTGGGCCGGGTGGAGTGCATGCTCACGACGCCAGGACAGCGGAGTCAATCACCACCTTCCGGAGACACCTGAAACCCCACCTCTTTAAGGAATACCTAGGATAGGATAAAGTAATCCTTCTCACCCCCGCCCCCCTTAAAAGTGATGCACTATTGTAAAGTGGCTGTTCCACTGGATGTCATAAGGTGAAAGCACCAATTTGTAAGTCGCTCTGGATAAGAGCGTCTGCTAAATGACTTAAATGTAAAATGTAAATGCTGACACGGTTGCCAATTTAAAATGTTCGACTTACAGTAATAAATAATGACCAACCAGTTTAAACAACTTTGCAAGAAGACTGGTCAGTATCATAACTTAAATATAAGCACAAGTGTTTTTATGACATTCAAAAAATTACTTTGAAATGCTAAAACGAGTTATGTCACTCCGGCCAACATTGAATTCCATAAGGTCTTTATTTTTAGTCTGTCTTTCTTTTCTTGTCTGTCTGTGGTCTCTGTCTATCGTTCTGTCATGTCTTCCTGTCTGGGCTTGATTTAGCTCTCACTTGTCTATGCGAATTTGCTGTGTCTGCACTAAATGAATCTGTGTGAATCGGATTTCTGTCTCAATATCCAATATCTATTCTTCACTACTGTGTTATTTTCCCTAGGGCGAGGTCATCACTACATCGGGAGGAGAGCTCCAGCAGGAGTCACGTTGACAAACCTTTCCACTAACTACAGGGGTCTATTTCAGTAATACCCCCTCCACCCCTCCTGACAAACATACCTGTCCTCCATGACACCCGGTGAAAGCAAATTGAAATTCTAGTTCCAAAATGGAAAACTTTCTCATTGAAAAGGAATGACACTATTCATTCTTACATTTCAATTTATCTCCTGATTTGATGGAATTTAAATTTAATTCCTGCCCCTGGAAAGAGAGCACTGTCACACAAAAACAATGGAGTGAACTTACGGTCCTATTCAGTTATTCAGTCAAAACAGTGACAGGGTAAAAAAAATCTGCAAATCACTAACAACATTCCTTTGTGGCCAGACTGTAGAATTCTATAAGATATTCCATTTATAATGAGGATAACAGATTAACAAGTAAGTGTAACAACAAAATATAACCAATGTTTATTCTGACTCCATATTATGTTATCAAATGCAAGACTCAGTCAAGCTACAAGGCAGCCATCATACAATTAGATCTCCCCAAATGTAACTTATATTCAGTGCCTTTGGAATGTATTCAGACCCCTTGATTTCTTCCACATTTTGTTACATTACAGTCTTATTCTAAAATGGATTACATTTTTTTTTTAAATCCTCAGCAATCTACACACAATAACCCCTGATGACAAAGCGAAAACAGGTTTTTAGACATTTTTACACATTTATGAAAAATAAAAACAGAAATAGCTTATTTACATAACTATTCAGACCCTTTGCTATGAGACACTACATTGAGGTCAGGTGCATCCTGTTTCCAATGGTCATCCTTGAGATGTTTCTACAACTTGATTGGAGTCCACCTGTGGCAAATTCAATTGAATGGACATGATTTAGAAAGACACACACCGCCTATAAAAGGTACCACAGTTGACAGTGCATCTCAGAGCAAAAACCAAGCCATGAGGATGAAGGAATTGTCCGTAGAACGCCGAGACAGGATTGTGTAGAGTCATAGATCTGGGGAAGGCTACCAAAAAATGTCTGCCACTATCCCCACGGTAAAACATGGTGGTGGCAGCATCATGCTGTGGGAATGTTTTTCAGTGGCAGGGACTGGGAGACTAGTCAGGATCGCAAAGATGAACAGAGCAAAGTATAGAGGCCTCTCCTTGATGAGAACCTGCTCCAGAGCGCTCAGGACCTCAGACTGGGGCAAAGGTTCACATTCCATCAGGACAACTACCCTAAAGACAACACGGGAGTGGCTTCGGGACAAGTCTCTGAATGTCCTTGAGAGGCCCAGCCCAAGCCCAGATTTGAACCCAATCAACATCTCTGGAGAGACCTGAAAATAGCTGTGCAAGCAACGCTCCCCAACCAACCTGACAGAGCTTGAGAGGATCTGCAGAGAAGAACAGGAGAAACTCCCCAAGTACTGGTGTGCCAAGATTGTAGCGTAATACCCAAGAAGAATCAAGGTTGCAATCACTGGCAAAGGTGCTTCAACAAAGTACAGAGTAAAGGGTCTGAATAATGTAAATGTGATATTTCATAGATTTTTTTATTTTATACATTTGCAAAAATGCCAAAATCAGTTTTGGCTTTGCCATTATGGGGTATTGTGTGTAGATTGATGAGGTTGGGGTGGGACGATTTAATTTGAGAAGAATTTGTAAGAATTTTTATAAAATTCCTCACATATTTTTCGTTAGTTGAGAATCTTGCACTATCAAAAAGAACAGCACAAACTTGAAGATGGATGTTCCTACCAAATCAGAAGATCCACCCAGAACATGTCTCATACACACATTTCCCAGACTGACAACATGTACATTTCTCATCAACATTTCTAATATACTTACAAATACTTTCGTTGGACGACTAACACACATGCGTTAATATAGTGCCCTCTATCTATCTCTATGACTTTCACCCAATAGCTGTCAGTGGAATATTTTTACGTAGTTTCCGGTATTACGCCCCGACCCACCCAAAAAAACTGTCGAACTGGCAAGGAGCAGTCTAAAGGGGTCGAAAATACTCAAAGAATCTTCAGTAAGTTAATGTTGTGTCTGAATAAGCCTCCCGTCCCCGATACTGTCACGTGGTTGTATTATCAAGACAAGTAGCAAACAAACATTTCATGATATGCTAACGCAACGTTAGCTTGGCTAATATGTAACGTTAGCTAGCTAGTTAGCAATAATCTCTGGAGCGTTGATAGCACAGCACTCGTGTAAAACGAACGTATATTTGTCAGATATGCTAAAGTAGTTAACATCATACAATTACTTTCTACATAGACTAGTTTTGGTGGCTAGTGTAAACAATAAACAAGTAGCTCGCTAACTAGTCTGGCTGGATGGCTCGTTTTGACAGCTGTATGACGCAACGCGACAGCTGTTCTGAAGACTCGAATGTCTCCCTGAATTGTTGCTAGCTAGGTCAGGGGTGTCAGAGGTCCAGTGTCTGTGTTTATCCGTGACTTGTCTGTTGAATATAGTAAAATGCTGACTAAGCACTTTGAACAACAATATTTTATTAAACTGGCCATACATAGGATTAGATAGTGATCATCAAGACTGGCTGTGTCTCCCTCATTAATTACATTAAAAAAGCATTTAATAGTATTAGCTAGCTAGCCAATATCCCAGTTAAAAAAAAAAAAGTATTATAAATTAACATAAACAATTCCAGAGACTGTCAATATGTGCATGTCAATACATTTGAGTAGCCTAGCTAGTACCACAAGTAAGAACATTCAAAATGTTCAGATGTTTGAGAAGCATGGTCTTAATCACTTTCTCTCTATTTGACAGAACCCCAAGAAACATAGCTGCTTCACTCTCCACCAGGATTACATCGTGATTGGACACAGGACCATCTCCCTGCCAATGACAGCTCTTTAGAGGGGAAATTGTCCATGTCAACCATAGTCACTGGCTGAGCTGGACTTGAGATCACAATGATGAAGATGATCTGAGGGAGTCTTCCTCCTCAGGTGTAGGAGGCGGGCCCTGTCCTTTCCCATCCCCTTGACACACCCATTAATATGAACCATGGACCCAGGAGCAGTTGACAGTCCCGTCACCTTAGTTATCAAGGCCCCCAACCAGAAGTATGACGACCAGACAATAAACTGTTTTCTCAACTGGACAGTGGAGAAACTGAAGAGTCACATCTCAAATGTGTACCCAAGCAAGCCGGTGAGTGGGTACTGCCATTTTTTGGTTTTTACAGACACTTAGGTTGGCGTCATTAAAACTAGTTTTTCAACCACCCTACAAATTTCTTGTTAACAAACTATAGTTTTGGCAAGTCGGTTAGGGCATCTACTTTGCATGACAAAAGTTATTTTTCCAACAATTGTTTACAGTCAGATTATTTCACTTATAATTCACTGTATCACAATTCCAGTGGGTCAGAGGTTTACATACACTAAGTTGACTGTGCCTTTAAACAGCTTGGAGAATTCCAGAAAATGATGTCATGGCTTTCGAAGCTTCTGATAGGCAAATAGACATAATTTGAGTCAATTGGAGGAGTACCTGTGGATGTATTTCAAAGCCTACCTTCAAATTCAGTGCCTCTTTGCTTGACATCATGGGAAAATCAAAAGTAATCAGCCAAGACCTCAGAGAAAATTGAAAAATTGTAGACCTCCACAAGTCTGGTTCATCCTTGGGAGCAATTTCCAAACACCTGAAGGTACCACGTTCATCTGTACAAACCATAGTATGCAAGTATTAACACCATGGGACCACGCAGCCGTCATACCGCTCAGGAAGGAGACGCGTTCTGTCTCCTAGAGATGAACGTACTTCGGTGTAAAAAGTGCAAGTCAATCCCAGAACAACAGCAAAGAACCTTGTGAAGATGCTGGAGTAAAAGTAACTATATCCACAGTAAAACGAGTCCTATACTGACATAACCTGAAAGGCTGCTCAACAAGGAAGAAGCCACTGCTCCAAAACTGCCATAAAAAAGCCAGACTATGGTTTGCAACTGCACATGGGGACAAAGATCGTACTTTTTGGAGAAATGGGAAAAGGGGGAGGCTTGCAAGCCAAAGAACACCATCCCAACCGTGAAGAACAGGGGGTGGCAGCATCTTGTTTAGGGGGTGCTTTGCTGCAGGAGGGACTGGTGCACTTCACAAAATAGATGGCATCATGAAGAGGAAAATTATGTGGATATATTGAAGCGGCATCTCAAGACATCAGTCAGGAAGTTAAAGCTTGGTCGCAAATGGGTCTTCCAAATGGACAATAACCTCAAGCATACTTCCAAAGTTGTGGCAAAATGGCTTAAGGACAACGAAGTCAAGGTATTGGAGTGGCCATAACAAAGCCCTGACCTCATCATTACTTTAAGACATGAAGGTCAGTCAATACGGGAAATTTAAAGAACTGAAAGTTTCTTCAAGTGCAGTCGCAGAATCCGTCAAGCGCTATGATGAAACTGGCTCTCATGAGGACCGCCACAGGAAAGGAAGACCCAGAGTTCCCTCTGCTGCAGATTATATGTTCATTTGAATTAACTGCACCTCAGATTGCAGCCCAATGCTTCAGAGTTCACGTAACATACACATCTCAACATCAACTGTTCAGAGGAGATTGTGTGAATCAGGCCTTCATGGTCGAATTGCTGCGAAGAAAGGACACCAATAAGAAGAGGCTTGCTTGGGCCAAGAAACTGAGATTTTTGCTTCCAACCACTGTGTCTTTGTGAGACGCAGAGTAGGTGAACGGATGATCTCTGCATGTGTGGTTCCCACCGTGAAGCGTGAAGGAGGAGGTGTGGGGGTGCTTTGCTGGTAACACGGTCAGTGATTTATTTAGAATTCAAGGCACACTTAACCAGCATGGTTACCACAGCATTCTGCAGCGATATGCCACCCACTCTGGTTTGCGCTTAGTCCCACTATCATTTGTTTTTCAACAGGACAATGACCCAAAACACACCTCCAGGCTGTATAAGGGCTATTTGACCAAGAATGAGAGTGATGGTGCTGTATCAGATGACCTGGCCTCCACAATCACCCGACCTCAACCCAATTGTGATGGTTTGGGATGAGTTGAACCGCAGAGTGAATGAAAGCAGCCAACAAGTATTCAGCATATATGGGAAATCCTTCAAGACTGTTTGAAAAGCATTCCTCATGAAGCTGGTTGAGAGAATGCCAAGAGTATGCAAAGCTGTCATCAAAGCAAAGGGTGTCTACTTTGAAGAATCTCAAATCTAAAATGTATTTAGATTTAACACTTTTTTTGGTTACTGCATGATTCCATATGGGTTATTTCATAGTTTTGATGTCTTCACTATTATTCTACAATATAGAAAACTGCGAAAATATAGGAAAACCCTTGAATGAGAATGTGTTCTATAACTTTTGACTGGTTCTGTACATAATGTGAAAATTCTGTAAAGCACTGTCTTGTGATGCTGCAGGCATGCGTTCAGGTGTGTAACCTACTTCAACCTAATTTAATCTAATCTGAAGATGCTTAGTCTCTTCTGGAACACAAACTGTGTTTCCATCCAAATGCTGCCAGATTTTCATGCAAATATTCTCAAATCTACATAAAAACAATGTGCACATTTTCCAACCAGAGATGTTTCTAATGTCATGTACGGTCATTGTATCAGATCAGTGAAACATTTAGGTCAATGGTTGCAATAGTACTTCTGTATTAATAAACATACATGTGTATGTGCAAGAAATATTGCCCTACCACCTTGTTGATATACTTTCAGCACCATTGTTCTTGCATAATTAAGAGCTAGAGGCACGTGTTACATTTCTGTAATTTTTTGCATTTAGGGCTTATTAACCCAAAGTATGTGATTTTAAATGCTCTAGTTGTGTATTCTGCAACAGGCTTTCTCAGACTGACAGTTGTGTTGTCTTAGTCATCCAAGGATCAGCGGCTGGTATACTCGGGCCATCTCCTCCAGGACCACCTGCAGCTGAGGGATGTCCTCAGGAAGGTAAAGACCACCCTCGACCTTGTCTCTGTTTTTCTGCTGTGGCATATGGTCGATGTTTGGAGTATGGTGGACTAACACTGTATCTGAAATGTTAGAATTGTTATGCAATATCACAGAAATCTCACTCAACATAACAGACAACTGACTGCTGAGCCTTTATTACATAGGGCCCACCCCCTTGTGTTTGTGAGAGAGGGTGAGCGTGAGGCAGAAGAGACTGTGATGGTATAACAATAGCTGATCTAATGTTGTAAGCAACATTCAGGTTGGCTTTGTACCTGAATTCTAGCCTGTTCCCTGAAATTGCCCCTCGTGCTCGCTCACTCTCTCACTCACACCAAGACCGAATCAAATGATTAATTACGCCCCTCCTTTTCCCCCCACATCCAACCCTCTATTTCCACCTACAGCAAGAGGGTTATCACATGATGCACCTGGTGTGTGCCTCTCGTACCCCTCCAGCGTCGCCCACGCCGCACTGCTCCGCCCCCAGCTCTTTGACCTCTGACCCCGGCTCCAGCTCTGGGGTACGTCTAATGGTGTGGAGTCATTCTGTGGAGCTCAACAATTCAATCAGATAGAAATGAAATGTCAAGTTCTAAATATGCTTTATTATTGGTGCATGACCCTGGGGTGGCAACACATACATTCTAAGTGTTTTTAATAGGGCTTTGGACATTCAATGAAATTTCAACCAAAAGTTGGAGTATAGTGGGCACACACTGTCTGACACAATGAATGAAAAAGTGAGGGAGAGGCTATTGTGACAGGGTAGGAACCAACTGCCATTACACATGGTGGAGAGGCATAACACATTTAACAAACCAAACTGAAATTTGAAATACTGTTATACAAGGTAAAGTAAAAACCCAAACTTGTCTGTGCATCAATACTGGTGTGTATGTATATAGTAAAATACTCTACCGCCCAGCCCTACTTTGCAGCTGTCCTTATTCCCATAATGGCATTGTTTTTTACCAATATATTAACGCTTTTATTCCTCTTTCCTCTGCTGGTTTATGATTGGTGTATGTATTGTCACTCAGAGTTCAGACACTGCTGGCTCCACCTCCCAAGCCACAGCACCAAATCAGGACAGTCAGTCTGCCGCCTCCTCAGTAACAGGAAGTTATGATGGGCTAAGGCACCGTGGAGGCTTCCCCCAATTTAACCCTCAAAATCCTTCCTCTACTGGTATAATGCAATGGTAAGCACTGTTCTTGTGTATTGGGATACATTTTCTGACTGGGATAAATTTTCTAATCTAATTTTCAGTTTCTACGTAGTCAGAAAATGAAGTGAAATTACATTTAAAACTTTTAAAAATGGTGGGAAAAATGCAGAAAATATTGTGTGAGCATAGTTTTTGAATGCACATGTGACTGTTTTTCCTCCACAGGCCAGATGGGACGCAGGTCCCGGTACAGGGGGGTATGGCTGCAGGTGTGCCCCCCCACACCATGTACATGCCCATGCAGGTCCTCTGGTGGCAGCAGATGTATGCACACCACTACTACATGCAATAGTAAGTCAGGGTCGTCTGCACTTAGGGCCCAATCCTAACAACCCATAAGGATCACAGACTTCTCTATGTTGGAATGAGTTATATTCACTAGCTCCTATCAGCTAATACTTATTTATGTCTTTCTTTCACTTCCCCAATCTCTCCCTCTTCCAGTCAAGCAGCAGTGGCGGCCTCACAGCCCCCCTCCACCCCTCCCTCCTCCCCCAGTCCCACCCACTCCCCCCAACCCGCACAGCCAAATGAAGCTCCGCCTCCCCTGGGGCCTAACCCCGCCCCTAACCCTATCCAAGAGGACAGGCCGGCCAATCCCAATATCCAGATGAATGCCCAGGGCGGGGCCGTGCTAAATGAGGACGAATTGAACCGTGATTGGCTGGACTGGATGTACACGGTCTCCCGCGCCATTTTTCTCAGCATCTTATATTTTTACTCCTCTTTTGGCCGCTTCGTCATGGTGATAGGCGCCATGCTGCTCATCTTTTTGTGAGTTCTCATCTGTACACTATCCATTTGACATTAGAATGGATCATTTTGAAGGACCTTGTTTACTTTGTATCTGTGTGTGAGAATTTTGTGATTGTGTTTTTTAACTAGGCACAGGGCTGGTTGGTTCCCTTTTAGGCCAGAGCTGCAGAACCCCGGAGGAGGAGGAGCGGGGTTAGCTCATCAGGACGAGGCAGAGCGACACCAGGACATCCAGGAGATGGTGGGTGCTCCTTGTCTAAGATGAATTCCATCTCTGTCTGTGTGGTTATGTCTGATCTGTCTGTCCAAGCTGCTCCTTTCTCTCTGCCACATTCTCTCTCCATCTCTGCTTTTCAAACCGATGGTCCTTCTCTTATTCCCTCTTTTTCTCGTTCTGTTTCTCTTCATCTCAGGAGCGGATGATGGATGAAGGGCTGGAGGATGAGGAGGGCGACAGTGGAGAGGAAGGCCCAGAGGACCCGGCAGCTCCCGCTGCCCCCCGCCACCACGGCTTCCTGGCCTCCACCTGGTCCTTCATCAGCACCTTCTTCACCTCCCTCATCCCAGAGGGACCCCCCCACCCAGCCAACTAAACCAGGGAGGGAGAACCTCCCTCCTCCCCAGCTGCCAACTACCAGACTGTAAATAGAGCTGCAGTGGGGGAGGAGTCTTGAATAAATCAATGAACAAGCTAACATGTTATGCCATGTTAAACAAGCTAACAATGCTTTATATTCCAGAGGCTTCTCTGATTTCATCATACAAACTGATACACACACACTTTATTACCTTTGATCATGTCTGCTCATTCAGATTTTGGTGTCATTGAATGGCCTCGAAGGGTCGTCCATTTTAAGCAGTGATACAGCCGTTGCATTTATCGTTTTGTTTTTTGAGAATAGATAAAAGGACATACACACCTAAATGTGTATGAATATTTCAATGACTCTAGCACACATGTTTCTCTGTGTATATGAGCATTATCTACTTACATATAAGTATCTACATCTTAGTTCTTGACAAAATGCATTTTTGAATAAAAGCCTTGTGGTTTCATATGTGTGAATTGTCTTCTATGATTGGTTCAATTTGAAGGACAAGTGAGATGTTCTCTATTTGACATACTGTATTTGGGAGTCACTAAGTGGAAGTTAGTGCTCTTTTTCATCTGGTGCAGTTGACATAGTGGAATTGAATCATCCAGTCAAAGCCCTGTAACCATAGATGTTCTATGTGTGAAACAGCTTAGGTAACTCAGGCATACTACTTCATCCTCCAAGATGGCTGCTTGATGACTTTACTCAAATCAAAATCAAATCTAAGTGTATTTTTTGCGTACACAGAATTTCAGATGTTATCGCAGGTGCACAGAAATGCTTGTGTTTCTTGCTCCAACAGTGCAGTAATAACTAGCATTAAACTTCATACCCAACGGGCACTAGGATGTTAAAGTAGAGGAGCAGCAGCAGGAGGAAAGTGAGAACCTATGGCATGATGGTGGTAACTTCAATCTAGAATTTAGGCTTTTTTTGAGACTACCTTCTGGGCCTCTGGAAACGGAAGAAACCTCTAGCCACCTTAACCTCTATGACACGGGTAGGCAACCATGTTCCTGGAGTACTGCAAGATTTTGTTCCAACTAGGCACCACACCTGGCCAACTGAGCTAATTGATCAATTCAGAGATAATGTGTTGGAAAAAATGTTTTGCCCACACTACAGATGGCTATATCGGTCTGCTAATACAGGACTAGTAAAGGCCCAGTGCACTACTTTTGTGAATAAAAGTAATTATTATTCAATTCAGCTTTTTCAGGGGTTGGAGCAGCACCCCTACTTCCCATGGCTTTACTTGTAACATGTATTCTAAATTCTGAGGGTGATAGTTGATTTTGAGAAATAAATATTCTCATTAGATGACAAATTATACTGTTTCGGAGTTATTACATTTTGTGACAGGTAGACTATTTTAAGTTTTAATTGTGTTAAAGCATTTTGCAAGAGAAATGTGTTTCTCAACTCATTTGTGACTGCTACATTGAACGACGAGAGAGGTTCTCTAATTGTCCTGCAGGTGGTGCCATTGTAAACAAAAATAAATGACGCTTGTGATTTTAGAACGGTACTGTTTAGCTGTCTATGGGTGATCAGTGAACGCTAGGGCTTTGTCGGTGTTCACTGAGCCTGAGTGATTCTCAGTAGACCTACAGGCTGGATTGGTGATTTAAAAAACTTAAACAAGGCACGCATGGCCTGGCAGAATCTTCCTATTTTTCATGCAGTGAATGTCAGGTGCAGGAGAAGCGTGACTTGTGGCACACTTCAGTGCTCTTTTTCATCTGGTGCTGGTACAGATGGAGGGGGAAAAATACTTATTGAGACCGAAACAACACTATGCATTTTTAGACTACAGTATGCTGTTTTGACTGTGTTGAGACTAGCAGATAGCTCAATATGTCAAGCTAAAAGTCTTATTACTTGGCCTGCAACAGCAGCAAAATATCCATAGAGAGGGTCTTGCTGCTGACCAGGGTGTCCTCCAAAGCCAGGGCCACCAGCAGGGACGCCTCCATGCTGCGAGACAGACAGACAATGAGACAGATAGAAAATGATGAAACAGTTAGTGACAACATTGGTCAGGTGCCATGAAAGTGACTAAAGTTGAACATCCCAATGACTCACTCTGAACTACCTAACCAATAGTCTATAGACAACAGACAATTATGTCTCAAATCAGTGCATTGACAGCTTGTTCTGCAGAGGTCAAGGGGCTGAGAATGATTTCATATTGATTATTTATTACAATCAGTAAGAGTGTCAAACTGTACTTTGGCCAGCAACACCAGGACCGTGAGTCCCAGCTATTATGTGAAGCTGACCACTCCCAGGGTTGGGTGAAATGAATCAATTCAAAACCAGTACTTCTATCGACCTATATGCTACTGAACTTTTTATACAAAGTGTTGGCCCTATACTCCATCATAGCATTTGCACTTCATGTAACCTTTTGATCAGCTCAGATTGTTACATTGTAAGAGTGTGTGCCTCTGTTGTATCGGAAAAGTGCATCAAGCCTCTTCACTCCGGGAATAACAGGTATCCCTGGAGCAAAGAGGCGCATCAAGCATAAAATATATGCTACGGCTTGCCAATGGTAGCGATTCATTGGCAGGCAGGCCTACAAATTGTATTAGATACAACAAATAGTATACGCAAAACACTGTGCAATGTACGCATGTCATATTATGCATATTTCTTCTATATAAATAAGATAAATGGGTATCGGCAGGACCGTTTAGTTGTCCGGAAGTAGAACTGCAAACCGGTCCTGCCGATACCCATTTATCTTATCTATATAGAAGAAACTTGTCTGTAAGATCTTACCCCTCCTGGGTATCCGCCTGTGGGAGCACCATATCCAGGATAACTCATTTCTATGAATGAAAAGAATAACATTGTGATACCAACTGGCAATGAAGTATCCCCTTCCCTGACTTGCCCAAAGTAGAAACATACAAGGGGAGTTTCGGGTGTCTTGCTTTACAATAAGCAATGGGAGGGATGAATTTGAGTTTTAGGTTGTTGTCTTTGCAAACTATGATTTGGAGTAAAAGAGTGGATGTAGTTGAACAGAAGTCAAAGTATAAACTTTTAAAAGAGTATGTTTTTGTAACATGAAATGAACACTTGAGGAAGTAAATGGTATACACCAGGCACATTCCAGTGTTTTAAGTTTCATTAAGGCTCTCAATGCACTATTTCCAGATTGGCCTTGCATTAACATGTGACCAGCTGCCTGCCAATCATATGACAGTAATACTTGTCAATGAAGATAAATACAACGCTGACTGCATTTCTCGAAGTAATAAAGTAATACTATATAGTAGTAGTACTTATAGTAATATATTTGCATATAGTGAATATGATGCCCAATTGTGAGTTGTCTCAATTGTTTCTGTGTCTTACTATTGTGATAAACAACATTATTTTCACCAGGCAAACCATTGCATTGTGTATTGTATTTTGTGTATATATTATGTGTGAGTGTGCATGTTCCTAATGCTACTGCACAGCATTAACTGTTTCACAGGCTAATAATGTTGTATTTTATTTGTGTTGTATTGTAATACAGTAAGACCACCAAAAGGCATCATTACATCATTACACAAGATCAGAAACACTCTTGTCTCAGAACCATTGGGGTGCACTTCCTTTATGGACAGGAAATACTGAATCGTGCCTCCACTGAAAAGCTGTTCTGCGGCTGACAGGATCAGAAGGCACTGCTGCGGAGCCCATGCACAAATCTGGCTCATCTCTAGCCTATAGACCTGCTATTATCAACTAGGGAATCAAACACACAAAGCTATTCTTCTTTGCCTTGGTATACAGTAGAAGCCCCGATTGAGATGTATGGACAGAACCCTAACTGGTTGTGGTCGAACGGGGAGCCTCTACGCCACCATAGGCACCTGGGCAGACTTGGCTCAGCAACCCTGAGGCAATGGGAGGATGAGGAAGAAGGAAAGGAGGAAGAACATGCAATTTGGACCAGGGAGCATCCAGCAATCTGTTGCTATACTACAAGTAAGAGTGAGGTGTATGAGTTAACTGTGAGAGAATATTGCAGGCTCAATATTGCAAAATAGTACAGGGGACTTTCATTGCTTGTCTGTTTCAACCCTGATTTAGATTTGTTTTCAAGTGGCATGCCTTGTTGTCTTGGGGTAAACAGGGTTTATGCTGGTTTGTATCAATTAACATGTTTTCCCAATTCTGCTATTCTGACTTTGCTTACCTACCACTGCCTCCGTGCTTGCCAGTGTGGGCAGATGACTTGTGACTAAGAGCCTTGCCCAAACTCAGCAGGCCCATTGGCAGGCCAAAGAGACAGCAGGACCAAACACGTGATACAACGACAGACTGCAACAGAACAGCACCCAACCTTCCATCCTACCTTATGTCATCGCTTCTCACCACACCTTACTATTATCGCTCCTCCATCTCTTCCCTTGTATCTCCTCTCCTTGCATCTCTTTATCCACATTTAGTCTTCATCTCCCCTATTCCCATTTATTTGTATGCTCATTAAAGTGTTCCACCATAATTAGCAAATAAATTCATTAAAAATCCTACAATGTGATTTTCTGGATTTTTTTTTCTCATTTTGTCTGTCATAGTTGAAGTGTACCTATGATGAAAATTACAGGTCTCTCTCATCTTTTTAAGTGGGAGAACTTGCACAATTGGTGGCTGACTAAATACTTTTTTGCCCCACTGTAATGCCATCTGCTTGGTTTCTCCATTCGCTTGAATCCATTTAGACATCAATAGTATGAACAGAATAGCTTTTTGTCAAATGTTCTTAGGTTCTCTCCTCTGTCCCCTGTGTCTTCAGATGGCCATGGCCTCACCCAAGAGCGTGTTCAGAACCCCTGGGGCTGGGCTTGTACTGAGAGTACCTTTGGCCCTGTCCACACAGACCTAGTTAGCATCCAAAGCCAGAGTGACACAGGGCTAGATGCCCCTGAAATGTGGATTGATGTCCCCCCACACCAGCCCTCCTTGGGTGGAGCTGATGGAGAAGAATCATCCCAGCATTGTTTAGGCAGTCAATGGAGGAGCCACAGGACAGAGGGCCATGGCTGCGTTTGTGTGCATGGACCAAGTGGACCAGGAAGATGTTGCCACAGTTTGGCTGGTTCCCCTCTCTTCAATTTTGGAAGTAAGTGTATGTGTCTGTTTATGTGAAAGAGGGTCATTATTCTCTATGGTGATCCAGCATGGCTGCTATGTAGTTTTTTTCTCTAATCAAATACTTCTGTTTCCCAGTGAGGAAGACAATAATGGTAGAAGTCGAGGTGGAAATAGTGGAGGAAGTAGCCTATGAGGACACAGAGACACTTGAAGTAATGTAAGTAGTTAAATTATTCACGGTCATGGTTTATTTACACATTGCTGAAGCACATAAACATAAAGTAGGGCTATGCAGTAGCTAATGTTTGTATGTCTTTCTTTTTAGATCAGAAGGAGTCTATCCAAATTATTTGATGGAAACCATATTGCTGCACGATGACCAGCTTTTCGCCACCTAAACATGCATTCCTTCAAAAGTTGTTTGCAAGTGAACTTTCTGTGTTTTTAAATGTCAGCCTTGTATTTTAAATGTATTTTACATTTATTTAAATGTAGTTTAAATATTAAAATGTATTTTAAATACCATTTAAAGGCCTTTTTTATGTCAGTGTTATGGGAGGTTCATTAATTACATTTTTTTTTACCCAATAAAATAAGAAAACCTTTGCTTGTTGTCTTGATTTGATCTTCTAATGAAGATATAGTATATGTAACTTCCAAGACCTTCTGACAGTCTACACTTGCTTTGTCCATCCAGTGCTCCAGTACTCTGCTCAAGTATGGCAAGTCTCACAGCCCACCAAGTTGAAAAAATCTAACGACATGCTACCAAAATCATCATGGGCACCACCTACACCTACTCCTACACCTGGGCTTGCAGTAAGTGGAGTCCCGCCGCACCCACCAGCAGATCCTTTGTCCAGAAGCTTGCAAATCCCAGCAACAAATAACGTTAGCTGCCTCAGACGATAGATAGGACATGTCAGTGTCAGATCTACCCATCGAATCCTTCCCCCTATTCGGACTGACAGATACTTCAACAGCACTATGCCTTACTTTGTGAAGCTGCTTAACTGTAATATTTTATACTACATCTCATGTTTTATTTAATTTAATTACTTACGTAGGCCTATGTATGCTGCAATTCAGCTTTTAGCGGCAAATGTGTACAATTAAAAACTCAACCTTAAATTCATTTTGATTCTTCAATTACCAGAATGCACCTCAGTCAGCCTTACGTCATCTACATGCGCCACACAGCTAACGCTATTCAAATGCGACAGTGGTGCTGAACAACGTTCGAAAATCTGTATATCCAATATAGGTTGGACATTAACTCGTAAAATGTAAGGAAACCCCTTTTAATGTAAACACAATTTAGATTTTACCTGACTACGACATGTGCGATTCACCAGAAAATCAAACGCTCCAGGCTCGTCTGCGAAGTTTGGAAGAGTTGACGGAGTTCACCGAGAACTGCCAGAGACAACTGAATGAGCTGTTCGAGACGCTGGGATGGAGACAGGACCTGGACAACGGCTCAGTTCAGGTAGGTCAGGAAGCTAGTTAGCTATATTTATTTAACTGCTCAGATACGATCGGTGGTTCTCCTAGCCCTGAAAGCGCGGCGTTCTTTATAAGACTAGTTCACCCCATAATCAATGTTTTCATAACGTTACCTGAGCTAATATCCGAAAATCCATACTTAAAATGTGCACCATCTGTTGTGAATGTGTAGCTAGCTAGATATGAGGCCTCAAAATAAATGGGGAAACCCATCGATGATGGGTGATTCATTAAATCTCTGTATACATGACATGCATGCTACAACAAGCAGAGATGAGATTATAACTTGTAAATGACCTTCCACAGGAGCCGATGGAGGTGTGCCCCTATGACCCGAACCACAGAGTGCCAAGCAGGAGCATGGAGAGACACAAAGCCACCTGTCAACTCAGCCAGATGGGATACTCCCATGAGGAACAGGTTAAAGAGCTATACTGTATCACATATGCACACATACTCTGAAAATGAAAAATGAAATATCAACTGAGCCATCAACACCTTTTGGTGTAGCTTGTCATTAGGGTAAGGATTTTTCCTGACCATAAGGCCAGACCTAGATAAACTGGACCCTATAACTAGAGGTCAAAGTGGTGAGGTGGTGAGGTCAAATGATCAGGAAAAACTCTCCACCCTAATTATGCAACAACCTTATCTGTTATTATGTTCTTAAAAGCTTTCATAAAAAGTAAACTCCTTTCCTTTCCCAAGGCTGAGATGTATGACACCTCTCTGTATTATGAGAATGCCAGCATTACCAGCTTCAAAATGGGTGAGTGTCACACTATTCCACTTTTTAATGTAAAAGTCCAAATTCCCCGGACTGACCCTGGGTTGGGGAAGCCCAATGCTTGTCTCATATCTTTCTTTGTGTTCTGCCTCACCTGTAGACAAACACACACAGCAACAAGTGATTCTACAAGCAAGAGCAAGTGCACCGTCAATTAGGACAGAGGGACTGTACAGCCAAAGTAAGGTCATTACACCCTTACATTAGTGTTAGGTCACTGATAAAACCCTATACTTGTAGTCATGGCCATCAGCATCTGTGCTGATGCCCCACAAAATATTTATTTTATTATTTTATTCTTTAATGGTCATTTCACCAAAGAACAACCAATGTTTATATTTTCTTTTACCAAGCTTGTAGGTCTTCAGTGCCTTGCCCATGTCTAAAAAGGTCTCCATTAACATGCATTAATTCATTATTAACACGGCTAAATATGGTGGCTGTTGTTTTTTTATTTTATGATATAGTTTCTTTGAGTTTGTCATCTGTACGTGTTCTGTGTTTTGTTTTCAGTGACAGGGGTGAGTAATTACAGGAGGTTCTCCCCTCGTTCAGGCTTACTGATTACGTGCAGTATCCTTTAATGCCATATCCTTTCAAACATGCTGCCTCTGTTGGCGGCATTACACACATGTACACACACATTTTCCCTGTACGTATTGGGGAAAGGTCTTTACTCTTTTTTAACCCTTTAATACTGAAGGTGTGAGTGATCATCTCAATGTGATCGATGTGTTCTTAAAAGCTTTTGAGTTTGTGACTTCTCATGACTCTATCTGTACTCTGTTGTAGCATGTGAGTGTGTGTAAAGCCCTTTTCATTGTGCTGCAGGTGAATACTCCACAGATCCTTCAGAAGTTCCTCAGAACCACAAGCGAGCTATCTGTGACCTTACTGTGGCAGACCGACTGGCTCTTTTTGATCACGTGACAAGGGAGGCCATCCAACAGAAGGATCAAGCTGTTGCAACCGACAACGAGGACCTCTACGTTGATTTGGTGGCCAAGCTCAAAAAGGGTAGGCCTATAAACATTAACTATTGAGACCAGTAGTATGGTTTAAACCAATTTTCCTATGAATTACTCCTCTAAATTCATTCCAGTGAATCTGTTGTGTTTGTTTCTGTTCATCAGGTAACGATCAGAACGAGCACAAGTCTCACCTGGAGCTGATGGCTGAGATGAGGGACTACAAGAGACGGCGGCAGTCTTATAGAGCCAAGAACGTCCACAACACAAAGAAGTCCTACACTGAGGTGTGTGGGGGTGTGACTGTTTCAATAGAATGTTAATGGATGTACTTTACTTTGAGGTGTGTGTGTGTGTTATATCTGGATATGTTTTTCATCAATCCTGCAGGTGATTCGGGAGGTAATTAATGTCCACTCTGTTGAACTGTCCAGTCAGTGGAAAGAGGAGGAGAGGAAGGAAGAGGTTAGAGAGTCCAAACATGCCCCTCACAGGTAATCCAACCAATGTCTTCTTACCTACATGACGGCTCATATACAAGATCCAATTAGTACTGTAATACTTATCAGAGGATCATGTAAAAAATCAAATAAAAACTCCACTGAACCGTTTGTCTCTCAGGAGAAGGTCTGAGGACAGACGGTCTGCCTCCACAGAGTCCCGCCAATCTCATGTCAGCTCCAGGGATGGACACGGCTCCCACCACAAATGCCACCGCAGCAAAGACCCCAGCCCAGAGCAGAGCCAGGAGCGCAGCCGAGAGAAGGAGAGCAAGAAGAAGAGAAAGAGGTGAGTCAGAGTAGTGGATTGACTGAATATCATTGTCTCATGCATTCAAATCTGACAGTGTATGAAGTCACCATCAAGGCTGGTTGCAGACATTTAGTGGTTGATGAATGCTTTGCCTGTATATGTTTGGTGAATTGAATGTGTGGACATTCACAGGGATTCCTGCTCTCCGGATGAGAGACCTCATGATCGAAAGAAGAAAAAGAAGAAAAAGAAGAAAAGGGAAGAGAAGTGATTTTCAAGTTTAGTACTTTGGCTTGGAAAACCAGAGATTAGGTCAAGGAGCCAACCAAAGCTACGTTCCAATGATCATAATAGCATACCACTTAGAATGCACGCCTTCATACTAAGTGCTCAATTCATGGCTTCATACTAAATGGTATGCATGTTTCGATATTGTAGTTTGACTCACAGACAAATCTTTCTTTGTTGTAATCTGATGATATTTTAAAGCAACAGTGCAGCTCTAAACATTTGTCTTAAACTGAGAGGTTATTAAATGCCTGTTGTATTAGATTACAGAATGTAAATAAACTGTTAGAACACGATTCTCGGAATTCTGTTGTACATTCACGATTACCCCTGTTTTTGGTGGTTTAAAGTTAAAACTACATTGTGTTTGAGCTTTGAATAGAGAATAAAAGCTTCATATGTGTACTTTAATGATCATGGTCATAATCTGTGTGTAAAAGCTTTTGTGTGTATGATGGCCCTTTATTTAGAAGTATTCAGAGAACCAGAAAAAAGCCACAATTACTTGAGAATTCATGGATTACTTCCTTTTTTAACAAGAACTCTGCATAAACAATTGTCAATGTCTTTCCATATTGCGACTAGAAATGTTCAGAAAAATCTACACATTTCCATTAGATAAATATATTCATGTAATAATTTAGGTGTAAATGGCCCTGCCCAGGCCAACCCTATTGGTTGAGGCCCCTCAGGGCAGTTTGTGCATTTCTTAGTGTGTACTGTATGGAATGTTGGACAGGAGTGTCATAGCTGGCACACTTTTACCAGCAGGTCAAAAGGACACAGAAGGTCAGGCCTGGGGTCAATGTGCATCTGCAGTCTTTTAATGATGGGATAAAAATACTTTTCAATATTTGACACAAAACTATTCCATTGGTACTGAGTTTGATCACCTGTTAAACCATTACTTTAAATTGGTATTCAATTCATTATCAGAATGTCAATTGATTTTTTTTGACTGAATGACTAGAATTGACCTTAACCTTCACTGTACTACTTGAACATAGCTCCAAATGTCAACGTGTGAATGTTTTTAGTCATTGGGGTATTCGCGACCTGCAGAACTGTGTCCGTCTACTAAAATGCTCACAACCAAAATGTACCCTGTACCCTCATCTCTATTTTAAACCCTCCCTCTCTCTGTATTTGTTATATTCTCATTACTCTCTCTTCCCTCCTCTCTCTCCTGTCTTGGTCTCTGCCCCTGTGTGTATTTGGGGTTAGGGTTAGACTCAGGTATTTCTCACCCTGTCGAGGAGAAGAGGGAACCGATCCCGTGGCTGCCTGAGAACCTTATGGAACCCTGCGAGAGGAAGGGGAACCAGTGCTGTGAGTGGGGAGCGAGAATGCTGTAAAGAGCACGGTTCAGGGAGGAAATAAACTGGACTTTTCTGTCTATATTATTTTTTTAAACTGTGGACTATCTGATACGTTGAGTGAGGGTCTGGTCTCAGTGGATTATACAGAACCAAACAGACAGAACCAGCACCATGGGAGCCCCCAGGATAAAGGTAAGCAGGCAGAGCAGGCATCATGGTCTAAGAAGGTTTCTGAGATGTTGCTACGCCAGATTCTGAATGTGAACGCTGTATTTGGTCCAATAGTGTGGTTCTTGGGCCTAGGTTCTCTGGTCCGCAGGTGGTGTACTCAGTGATGCTGGATTGAGGAAACTAATCTAACTATTGGTTGTGTAATGATACGGTAATGAGGGTTTATTTTTGGTACTGTGTGAGAGTGTATTTGACATGGACTGATTTAGTTGGTGTGTTGTGAGCATAAAGAAACCTAAATATATATTGGCGTTTAAATTAAATACTATGTGACCTATTTTCAGGATGATTAGCCTGGTGGGTCACATGCTGCCCCTAACAGTGTTTGAGTTCCCTCTGAATTAAGGGTAGTTAGGAGGTAATTACTTTAGTTTGTACGTTTCTCAGGAATGTGCCGATTTGACTTTATTTACCTTACAGAGCACTCCACTGCACACAACAGCAAGTCAACCGACAAAGCTTAAAACTTTACAACTTTGAGAGGTGATTTTGTTGTTTGACAGTTTGGGTTAATGTATGTTTTTTTGTTTAACGGTAGATAAATATAAATTAACAATATCAAATTTGCATCATTCAAGAAGTCCAGGATCTCAGTTTACACTCTGGATACAGATGGAAGCAGTTGATTTTCTTCTTTTTTGCAGCAATTTTTTGTGGATAGTATTACTATTCAATGAATAGTGATTGTATTGGAGAATTAGTCTAAGTAAGGAAGCTTTTTCATGACTACTAACTGTTCAAATGGAAGGATTAGGGTTAGTGGAGGTGAGCAGTCTGTATCCCACACTGCACCTCAGTGTCCCAGGGGGCCTGGAGGTCGGTGGTGATCACCGATTTATACCACCAGGCAGACGTATGGCGTCAACTCTACATTGCAAAGCATTCTGGGTACTTGCCCAGGTAATGTATGGAATACTCCAAATCAATTGGTTTATGTCAACAGATAGACTAAATTATCTGTGTTATCATTGAGTACCATTTGTCATGTATACACTGACGTTTATTTATTGCTTAGGTGCTCTTATTCATTGTCTTTTAATAATTTATTTAAGTCCATTATAGACTACTGCACAAGTGTTTTGTTGATGATGTCCTCTTTGGAGTTTTGAATAAAAAGCTGGAAATGGCATATGGATGGAAAGTGGTTGACTCATGGTAGACAGACAGCTGCTTGACATCACAGCAAACAGAGAAAAGGCCTTTTACCGTCTCAGAGGAGTGGGATGAAGAGAGCCTTTAGAGTACAGAGAAAGTGCCCTGGAATGTGAGAAGGGCCTGAGAACTGCTGTGGCTCACCTTGTGGTTTTACCTTAACAAAGAGCGTTTTGAGCCTGTATTTCTCATCTCTATCTTGTTCAAGGCACAGACGAGCTCTTGCCTAAATCTACAGAGCACAATACAAACCTATCACCTGGATTGCTGACCCCTGCAGAATCTCCTCCTACATGTCTCATGTCATGTGACATTCAATAGGCTGCTGTTAATCCAAGGATGTGACTTCAGTTTATTGGCCCATTTTCTCTCTGGAAAATAAAAAGATGCTAATCAATTTTTGGACATGATTGAGCCATAAGGCTCAATACCAGAAATGTAGACTTTGTGACATGTTCCAGTGTGTCTTTTAACAAATATTTACCAAATATTCCGGCCAACTACCCAACCACCGACCATCTTTGGTCATCTCCCC
This sequence comes from Oncorhynchus nerka, assembly GCF_034236695.1. Classification (NCBI taxonomy): domain Eukaryota; kingdom Metazoa; phylum Chordata; class Actinopteri; order Salmoniformes; family Salmonidae; genus Oncorhynchus; species Oncorhynchus nerka. Next base: position 18,746,387 of record NC_088398.1, on the reverse strand, counting down.
TAATAACATATAGCCTTTTCTAGTGATGTTCTGATAGGCCACCTTGCAGCCCGATTTTTATTTCAACAACCCCAAGCAACAACTCCACAAATTGTTGCTTTCTGGAATTCATTTTGAAGTAGGATACACACACTTGCTGCTTGTCATACAGTATATACAGTTTAATGAAAAAAAAGTTAGCATTTTTCTTATTTAGCAGATTAATCATAGGCCTTGTAGGTAGGCCTAAACATAAACATTTAGCCTACTCTTACTGCAGGCCTATATGATAAATATATATTTTTTTATCTGTTATTTCACCAGATAAATTGACTGAGAACACATCATTTGCAGCAACAACCTGGGGAATAGTTACAGGGGAGAGGAGGGGGATGAATGAGCCAATTGTAAACTGGGGATTATTAGGTAACCATGATGGTTTGAGGGTCAGATTGGGAATTTAGCCAGGACACACACACACACCCATGGCAAAAAGTGCCATGGGATCTTTAATGACCTCAGAGTCAGGACACCCGTTTAACATCCCATCCAAAAGACAGCACCCTACACAGGGCAATGTCCCCAATCACTGCCCTGGGGTATTGGGATATTTTTTTAGACCAGGCTGGCCCTCCAACACCACTTCCAGTAGCATCTGGTCTCCCATCCAGGGACTGACCAGGACCAACCCTGCTTAGCTTCAGAAGCAAGCCAGCAGTGGTATGCAGGGTGGCATGCTATGACTATAGACCTATAGTCTTACAGACGTCATATTATGATTGATATGAAATCTGATGTTTGTCAAGAAATTAGTCAAATATAGACCATATAAATGTTGAATATTATTCACACATGTTACATAGCCTACAAGTGTGCAATTAATACATGTCTGGAATGCCTAGACAAGAAAACAGGGTCTTGAGTTGAAGGAGTTATGTGGTAAACACCACCAGAGAGAGATATAGCTGACATTTTAAAAGGGCTATGATAATTGGGTATAAAACGTTCTTAGTGATCCATTAGCCTTCATTAGCTTAGACGTCTACAGTCACCTAATTTTTCGTCCTCAAAACATGTATTCATTTAAGGAATTAAAAGTATAACGAAATAAGAGTGCATGCAGGCTATTCATTTTGAGGAGAGAGGTCTTCCATCTTCCAACAAAGGTAGGTCTTCCAACCATTACCTTTTGTTTATCTTTAAAGCGTCGACGAAACAGGCTACGGCCTACATGGTCGTTTTAAGTCGCTCTGGATAAGAGCGTCTGCTAAATGACGTAAATGTAAATGTAAATGTTTTAACCTTGCTTTGTTTTCCCCGCCTTTTCTATAGGTGTCCGTTATCTCGCGGCTACTCGTGCTCCTATTGTGCATCCCCCCCTCCCACGCGCAGGACGAGTACTCTGGTTACCACTCAGGTGAGCTGCCTGACGTGAACTGTTAGCCCCATTAGCCTTCGCGCCAATAGCTACTACAAATTATCCACATTTCTAGAGGTAAGCAAAAACAGTAGGTTATATCTTGATTTTATTTCAGTTTACCTAGATTGTGGTTAAAATGTATAGACTTATATTCTCATGTCACCACAATGAAACATTTTTGATAATTGTGTACAAACATTACATTGGTTTATCTATCTAATAACAGGCTCATTTGTTTTGTAAACAGACTATCATTTTACTGGGGAGGTTTCAGGCTTGTTCAATTATTGTTTTAGGCTTGTTCAATTATTGTTTTGTGTCATATTAGGTGATGAACACACCTATGAGGGCTCCTTGGTCGACAACTATGAGCATTCAGGATACCCACAACCAGGTAATAACTACCACATTGCAAAGTCCCTTCCCTTGGTCAAAAGCCAGGGGAAGTTTGGTCCAAGTCTTCAGAACCCCTTTATGCCTCCTCCAAATGGCTTATATGCATCAACAAACCAAATCATTTTTCATGAACAATGTGAATTGCTGGTGGGAACAATGTCTGTCCCCACTGCAACACAAAAATACTTAAATACATGTAATTTTGCCCTTGAAACATTTAATTGAAATACTGTAGAATTCCATTCATTCCTATGGAGGACTGCTCCTACTGGGCAGTGCCAATATGGTTGACCTGTGGCTTCAAAGCCTCTCAATGGCCAATACATAGCATCAGCAATCCAGAGTTTGTATACATCATTGGATGGAAATCGACAGAGGTGTTGTCAGATTATAAAGTATTTTAATCCCCACCTGGATCCAAAATATACACTGGGTGTACAAAACATTAGGAACACCTTCCTAATATTGAGTGTGCACCCCTTTTGCCCTCAGAACAGCATCAATTCTTCAGGCCATGGACTCTACAAGCGGTCGAAAGCGTTCCACAGGGATGCTGGCCCATGTTGACTCTAATGCTTCCCACAGTTGTGTCAAGTTGGCTGGATGTCCCTTGGGTGGTGGATCATTCTTAATACACATGGGAAACTGTGGAGCGTGAAAAACCCAGCAGCGTTGTAGTTCTTGGCACACACCAGTGCGCCTGGCACCTACTACCATACCCCGTTCAAAGACACAAAAATCATTCACCCTCTGAATGGCACACATACACAATCCATGTCTCAATTGTCTCAAGGCTTAAAAATCCTTCTTTAACCTGTCTCCTCCCCTTTGTCCACACTAATTGAAGTGGATTTAACAAGTGACATCAATAAGGGATCATAGCTTTCACCTGGCCAGTCTGTCATGGAAAGAGCAGGTATTCTTAATGTTTTGTACACTCCGTGTAAGTACACTAGGTGTACAGTCAGACACTAACTACTACTACAGTACAAACTCTATGGTATGATGCTTCCTTTGACATGAACTAACCTGTAGAATGCAAACATTTCCCTCTCACTTTAACCCCTCCACCGCTTGACATTCCTCGCTGGCAGAGGAATACCCACCGGAGCACACTCACAGCTATGAGGAGCAGCAACCCTCATCTGGATATGACCCCTATGTACCAGCCCCCACCAGCGTGAGCATGATCACAGAGGACTCCTACCCCTACACCACCACCACACAGGTGAGGGGAAGTCAAGGGGGAAAGTATGTTATGTGTGATGTTTAGTAATGGCATGTCATGTAACATTGTGTTTTGTCATGTAATGTAATATCATGTTATAACTGCAGGTGCCATACGAGCAGGAGCCCTACTACGAAGAGTCGCTCCAGGCCCCTGGTGGTGGGGAGGCTTCTCTGGGGGAGGAGGGGCCAACAGACTGTAACTGTGAGCCAGGAGAGCCAGGGTTCGCTGGGTTTGCAGGGCCCAAGGTAGGACGAAGGCTCTAACCTAACGCTCAACGCCATGCAAATGGAATTTAGAACCTTATAAACAGCAAACATCCATGTACTTTGCTGATGAATACTGATTAAATTGCATTTATATAGCATTCACTGGGTCCTTAAGTGATTTGCATTGTATGGGGGTAGCTCACCCCATCCACCACCATCCTGTGGTATCCTTCTGTTTTCTGGACTAAACAAAATATCAGTCTGTTTGTGTGTCTCTGTCTGTCTGTCTGTCTGTCTGTCTGTCTGTCTGTCTATCTGTCTATCTGTCTATCTGTCTATCTGTCTATCTGTCTATCTGTCTGTCCATCTAGGGAGCCAGAGGACTGCAAGGTAAAGATGGCTTCCCTGGGGCTCAAGGACGCGAGGTGAGTGTTAAATGCTGTATAATCAGTATATCAAATTCATAGTGCATGCCAAATTACACCCTCCATTGTGCTTAATCAATGAATCACTGCTCATATCCCTATTGGAGGAATGCTGTTGATATAGTTCCTGTGTGTTGTGTTCAGGGGTACAAAGGATACAAAGGAGTTCTAGGAAGAGGAGGAGACACAGGGCCTGAGGTGAGGAAGTCAAAAAAGTCAAATAAAAGACCTCACACAAATACCCAAAGCAGCCTTAGACACTATCCATCTCCCTAAGCGAGGCTTGAACCCAGGTTTCCCAACACCACGGCAAACACGCTTGCCACAACCTCAAAAGAGAAGCAGTATCTCCCTGGGAGGAATGTTTGTAACTACAAAGTCTGGCATCAACATTACACTTGAACTTGACTCAACAGCTGTATTGACGTTTGCCATCTCTACAGGGTGACTCCGGGCCTGATGGGGAGGATGGTGCCTCTGGTTTCTCTGGAGCCCAGGTAAGTAAGAGGCCTATAGAGGATATCACAGATGTAATGTATCTCTCTTTCATTGTTTTGCTCTGATCTGTTTCTATGCTCTGGTCTAAATTCTGCAACATGGCACAAGCAATGCAACTTTTTCTATAATGATTATGGCCAGTAGATGGTGATCTTTTTATTATTCAGAACTGGAGAGTGACACTGTTGTGTAGTTGAGGTGAGGCTGAGCTTCAACAACTATGATTACCCATTCTCTTTCTCATTCTCTCTCTTGGTCTATACTTTATTCCATTCTTTTGCACCTTGTCTCTCATTCTTTCTCTCTCCTACAGGGCTTGCCTGGTCTTCCTGGCGATCCAGGTGAGACTGGGGTGCTAGGTCTGAAGGTAAAGACCCTTCCTCAAAACCAGACCGGCATCCTACAAAATGTGTATCACATCAAACAAAATCACCCTCTACCTAAAAATACATTATAACCCCATATCAAAAACAGTGTGGCCCTTGACAACATCTTATTTGAATGTTCACTAATAACAGCCCAAGCCACCATAATGTTTGACTAAAGTTTAAACCTACAAGAAACAGCATGACATCACATAAAACCCCTGTTATACCACCGAGAACCAATATATATATATTTTTATTTTATTTAAACAGGTAGGCTAGTTGAGAACAAGTTCTCATTTACAACTGCGACCTGGCAGTTGACATAACAGGGAACCAGTATGACATCAAGGAATTCCAAAATGACATCACTGAGTACCAGTGTGACATAACAGAGAACCAGTATTGCCACGGTCAAGACAACTTGGAACTCAGAAACTCTTAACTTGTTGTAGAAAGATGAGGTCCAAGTTTTCCACTTGGAAAATATCAGAATTGACCAACAGGAAGCGCTACGCAAAAAACATAGGTACATTTTAACTCAAGAGTTTCCGAGATTCTTAGTTGTCTTGAAAGCACCATAAGACACCACAGATCACTAGTATGACATAACAGAGAACCAGTCTGACACCACACAATTCAGTTTGAATCCCCATAGATGCCGTATTGAGGTCAATCGAACCTGACCAAAACATTGGATTTGCCATGGAAACGAGTGGGGGAAAGGGCCGTGGGTGTAACGCTCCGGGTGTCGTGGGTGTGGAGTCAGACGCAGGAGACAGAGAGTGCAATACTGTGCTCTTTAATGCACTCACGCAACACTGGGTGCTCAAAACCAAATGCCCCAAACACGGGGGACGAAAACAGTACAGCAGAATACACGACCAGGAACAAACACGTTCCTCTACTACATAACCGAAGGTCACAATAATTAATCCCGCACAAAGAAACAGGCGGGCCGGCTGTCTAATAAAGCCCAACTAATGACTCACTAACAGGTGCTAACAATAAACATACAAGGAGAGGGAGGAAAGACAAATCAGTGGCAGCTAATAGGCCGGCGACGACGACCGCCAAGCGCCACCCGACCGGGAAGGGGAGCCACCCTCGGTCGGACTCATGACAGTGGGGGAAAGATCTTGAAACTTCTCATTGCCCGTAGCAAAAATATCCTACATTTAACCTATTGTTTATACAGTGAGGGAAAAAATAAGTATTTGACTCCTCTGCAAAACATGTGTTTTTCTGGATTTTTTTGTTATTCTCAGTGTTTAAAAAAAACTACCATTAAAATGATAGACTGATCATTTCTTTGTCAGTGGGCAAACGTACAAAATCAGCAGCGGATCAAATACCTTTTCCCTCACTGTATGTGTATTTCACACTATGGTGAGGTAAAAATCAGAGTATAATGGTTTTATGGATGTCAACCCCAACACATGTTCATGTCATTGTCACCAATCAACTGTATTACAGTTAAAAACTACTTTGACTACCACCACAGATTTCAGTATGCTAGCTATGCTAACCAGCTTATACGAACAGAAGTTAGCATTTAGCAGTCACTTCTAAACCTGAAAAGGAACAACTTGTAAATGTTATACAGAGAAAACAGACAAATATATCCAAATCGCATCTAAGTAACCACATTGACCCTGTTACGAATATCCACTTTGTTGGAACAGAGTTGATGAATGTGTGACAATATGGTCATTTGGAATGGTTTGCATTTCATTGACTTCTTTACCGCATCCATCAGGGAAAACCTGCAAAAAGGTATGACATTATAGACCCCCACTGTACCACAGAGATATCACAGAGTACCAGCATGACATCATAGAATACCACTATACCATCACAAATATCAGCTAATTACAAATGTTTTCTTTTTTTTTGACAATTTCAAACTGTCTCTATGCCTGAGTGTGTTCCTTATCCTCAACAGGGTGACATCGGTATGGAGGGGCCACGCGGAGGAGTCGGGGTAACGGGTGAGACTGTGAGTATTGACAAAATGCAGCTTTTAAGTTTTGTAGGTAACCATATTTGGTTTGATATCAAGATATGTTTTTCAATTCATCTCAAATAAACAAATAAACAATCCATAGGTTATTATTGTGTAATTACCATTCTACCATGGATTTTCTAAGGAAATCCACTACCTGGTCATTTCTGTAGCGTAAAATAAAGTGCTTCCTCAAATGAGTGTAAGGAAATTTGGTACAAAATCCCCAGCATGTTTCTGTCTGGCCCTACTCATGTGTTTAGTTTTTTGTCTTTTTCTAGGGTCCAGTTGGTGAGGCAGGGCCTGGTGGGCCTGATGGAACTGGAGGTATCAAGGTAAACATGGTGGCCACCACAACTCAACACTATCCAATCACAATTGTTGCCACCACTCAGAGTTGCTACCACAACTCAGCACACACAGCCTTCTCAACATGCTCAAATCAATTCTTCACTCAGCTCCTTACACAGCTCTCACTAGAAGCAATACAAGACTGTATGATGTGAAAGCCTCAAACAGGCTATGTGATGTGATCCTTTCCATTTAACATATAAACAACATACAAATTATTGTTATTTGTTCGGGCTATGTTGAGACCTTTTTTCCCCCAACCTTTCTTCTCAGGGATCAACTGGAGCAGAAGGGAAACAGGGTCCTGAGGGAACAGACGGGGAAAAGGTAGCGCCATTCAACCTCACTTTGTGACCATGGTTAATTAAACCATGGTTGAATAACTCATTCTTTTTTCTTTTTTTATCCTATGACTTGAACTTCCATTTCCCCTGTCTAAAATGTCTTCCATCTCATCCTTTCTCTTCCACAGGGTCAGATTGGAGCACCTGGATTCTCAGGAGACCATGGGGAGATGGGCTATAATGTAAGATGGATATCTGTCTATCCGTCACACATTCATCTCTCTGGAATGGGTGGCCAGTAATAAACTGGTCCTGAACATCTCTAAAACTAAGAGCATTGTATTTGATACAAATCATTCCTTAAGTGCTAGACCTCAGCTGAATCTGGTAATGAATGGTGTGGCTGTTGAACAAGTTGAGGATACTAAATTACTTGGTGTTACCTTAGATTGTAAACTGTCATGGTCAAAACATATAGATTCAATGGTTGCAAAGATGGGTAGAGGTCTAGCCGTAATAAAGAGATGCTCTGCTTTTTTGACACCACACTCCAGAAAGCAAGTTCTGCAGGCTCTAGTTTTGTCTAATCTTGATTATTGTCTAGTAGTGTGGTCCAGTGCTGCAAGGAAAGACCTAGTTAAGCTGCAGCTGGCCCAGAACAGAGCGGCACGTCTTGCTCTTAATTGTAATCAGAGGGATGATATAAATACTATGCAGGCCAGTCTCTCTTGGCTAAGAGTTGAGGAGAGACTGACTGCACATTATGGGGATTCAAACATGAATGTGTTGAAAATCCCAAATTGTTTGCATAGTCAACTTACACACAGCTCTCTCTCACACACTTATCCCACCAAACATTACACCATAGTCCCCAAATCCAGAACAATTTTTTTTTAAAGTACAGTATTATATAGAGCCCTTATTGCATGGAACTTCCTTCCATCTCATATTGCTCAAATAAACACCAAGCCTGGGCTCAAAAAACAGATAAAGCAACACCTCACGGCACAATGCCTCTCCCCTATTTGACATAGATAGTTTGTGTGTATGCATTGATATGTAGGCTACGTGTGCCTTTTTAAAAATGTATGTAGTTCTGTCCTTGAGCTCTTCTTGTCTAATGATGTTCTGTATTATGTCATTGTGTATTATGTTTTATGTTTTGTGTTGACCCACCCCAGGAAGAGTAGCTGCTGCTTTTGCAACAGCTAATGGGGATCCTAATAAAAATACCAAATACAAAAAATACCATTTGGAACTCTTGTTTGTCCTTCTTTACAAATACTATGCTATTCCCTACATGGAGGGAGACCATTAATCCTACTAACATGCTTTTTCTTTCTGTGTTTTATAGGGGTATCCTGGAGAGCCAGGAGGCAGAGGAGAGACCGGTCACAAGGTATGTTTAGGGGGACAGGAGTAGTGTTGTTTTCACAGAAAGTACTGTGGTTGCTTTCAAAAGTCATTGGCCATTACTCTTCACAGAAACTACTCTGGTTCCCCTAACATTTATGTGTGTTCATGGGTGTTTTCCCTAAACTGCATACTGTTATTTTCACTGAAGGTTTTGCTATTGTTGATTTTGTGAGTCATGTGGCTGTTAAACACTTTTGGCCATAACTATAGCACCTTCTCCACGTGGGAGATTAGATTGATACTGTAGTAGCGATGTCTCCCTTGCTCTCTTCTCTTCCACTTTCTGTTTTCTCTGTATCTCTCTCTTTCCTCTCTCTCAGGGTGACCAAGGCCCAGGGGGCATGCCAGGCAGTGATGGGGAGCCTGGAGAGGATGTGAGTATCAGTATGATAACCACTAAATTAGTAATAAATATGTAAGGAATCTGTCTATGGAATTTCTCCTAACAAACTACATTTACTGTTTATTTTCCAGGGTCCTCTTGGAGTTCCTGGGGTGATCGGCTTTCCTGGAGAGTTTGGACAAAAGGTAAAGTGAAGGAGAATTGCATGCTGGGTATCAGGATGACATCATCACAATGTCTGAGATGTATAATCCAAACATGTCTAGTTGACCTGTTCTGCTGTTATGACATGGATGTAATTTGTTATATTGTACAGTACATTTATTCAAATCAAATGTTATTTGGCACATGCGCCGAATACAACATGCTTACTTACAAGCCCTTAACGAACAATGCAGTTTTAAGAAAATAAGAGTTAAGAAAATATTTACTAAATAAACTAAGAGTGGACATGTACTTTTAATACTTAAATGAATACTTTGTGAATAATGGCCAGTCTTCCCTCTTAGGGCGCGAGAGGGGATCGTGGTGTGAGGGGACCTCTTGGGAGAGTAGGAGCTGGGGTAAGACTGGCTTTATAAACTGGGTGGTTCGAGCTGATTGAATGCTGATTGTTTGACAGCTGTGGTATATGAGACCGTATACCATGGGTATGACAAAACATTTATTTGTACTTCTCTAATTACATTGGAAACCAGTTTATAATAGCAATAAGGCACCTCGGGGGTTTGTGGTATATTGCCAATATTCAAATCAAATCAAATTGTATTTGTCACATACACATGGTTAGCAGATGTAATGCGAGTGTAGCGAAATGCTTGTGCTTCTAGTTCCGACAATGCAGTAATAACCAACAAGTAATCTAACTAACAATTCCAAAACTACTGCTAAGGGCTGTGTCCAGGCACTCCGCGTTGCGTCGTGCATATGAACAGTCCTTGGCGGGGTATATTGGCCATATACCACACCTCGTGCCTTACTGTTTAATTATAACCACTACATGAGGTGCTCTAATCTCAATGACATGTGCACAGTAGACTACAGATCACAGTTCATAAACTGTCACTTCGACATTCCTCAGTAAATTCCCCTCCATGTTGTTGTTAATTAGATTAAATTCCAAGTTGCTTGAGGGTTTTGTGTGGGTGGACAGACAGCTATGTGATATTGTTGACAGTCAAAACAGGAAGGTAACAGATATGTTAGTAAAGTCTCTAAAAACAAGAGATCTGTGGGTAAAGTCCCTGAAAAGGTTTCAGTGTCAGGTAAAAACAAAGATGGTCATGCTGATTTTAGTTTAAAGCCCCAGCTTAACTGTCAGAGATGTTATGACAATAGTACCGTATATCTTGTTATAAGTTTAGACAATTAAGAATGATCTGTCATTGGAAATTCAACAAAATTACTATTTTTGAACAAAGGTTCTCATTCTAAAGTGTGTGTGTACAGTATTTGCAGCAGTTTACCTATATGTATTTCATATTATAGGGGCCTCAAGGAGAGAGGGGAGATGCAGGAGTTCCAGGGAAACCAGGACCTAAAGGCCTGCAGGCCCAGCCTGTGTGTATATGTCATAACTCAAACATTGTCGTAACCACTAGAATTATCATCACTTTGATGATTATGTAATTGTTGATTTAATGCTTTGTTTCTAGGGAGCCAAAGGGGAGACAGGTCCCGATGGTGATAAGGTAACCTTTTATTTACGTTCCCCATCAGACTGCTAAATTACCAGTCAGTTAATCAAACACACACACACACACACACACACACACACACACACACCAGTAAGTGAAAGTGGATGTGTATTGGTCATCTACTGTTTATGCTTGGGTCTTTCCTTTGTGACTGATAAGCTTTAATAAGCAGTCCTATCATTTCCATGGCATCTTACTGACTCATCTCATGTGCTGATTGTTCCTTCCTCAGGGTGGGGTTGGAATAACTGGAGTGAAGGGAGGGAAAGGAGACAAGGTAATCCTGTGACAATGCCGAGGCGATGTCACTCGCGTATCTACTTCCTGTTTCCATTGATGTAGTGGGACCGATTTTCTTCTTACTAAAAATGTTTCTGTTCCTCTTTCCAAACAGGGAAGTTTTGGAGCACATGGTGACAAAGGGAAGGTTTGTATACTTCATTCTGTGATTGTATGAGTTTTTTTATCACTCTAACTCATTCTATGTCACATAAAAACCACAATACTGACACCATAGGTTGTTCCTAGATGACAGCAGACACAACAGCACATACTGTACAGTATTGAGTTCCCGTTACATTATAAAATCCTAATATAACTGTTTTAATTAGGTAGAAGTATTGAGAAGGAAATTATTTGATTAGGTAGAATTATTGAGAATTAATTGATTTGATTAGGTAGAAGTATTGAGAATTGGAATTATTTAATTAGGTAGAGGTATTGAGAATTAAATGATTTGATTAGGTAGAAGTATTGAGAATAAATTATTTGATTAGGTAGAAGTATTGAGATAATTGAGTTTAAATCATGGCTTTCTGCACTCAGTGACTGAACAGTGTCCCCCCTCTCTCTGTCTCCCTCCTTCCCCTCATCTCTGAATGGCAGCAAGGGGAGAGAGGTACCATCGGCCCTGATGGCATTGTTGGACGAAATGGACCCCCCGGTATCCCAGGCTCCAGAGGAGAGCCAGGTCCAGGCGGTGACCTGGGCGTCAAAGGTGGCTCTGGACCTAAAGGAGTGCCAGGTGCCCCTGTGCGTATCAGGAGCCAACTCCAGTCTGCCTGGAGGAAGGGTCTCCCCCTTATTTTACATTGACCCGTATCTAGCAATAACTTTTACTGACTGATTGATTGATCGATTGTTTACTTGCTAGGTTGATTGATTGATTGCCTGCTTTTTGACCTCAGGGCCCTGGGCTGACAGATGAGCAGGTATTGCAGCTGTGTACAGGAGTGGTGACAGCCCAGATCTCCCAGTATGCAGCTTCCATCCGGGCCAAGTGTTCCCAAGGCTGCCCCATCAACAACCGCACACTCATTGGGCCGCCCGGAACCAGGGGACCAACTGGAGAATCAGGCAAACCCGTGAGTCACACAGCCCCCAAATCTACTAAGGAAAGCCTTTATTCCAAACGATGATAAGTTCTGTTGACCTCTCTCTCTCTCAGGGTAAAGTGGGCAAAGCTGGAGTCAAAGGAGGCAGGGGCATCCAAGGGGACACAGGAGTGGATGGTCAGAAGGGGGCAGAGGGTGAAAGAGGTATGTACTCCAATTGTCTTAGTTAAACCAGACTTGATAACTGGTAAACAAAACTCTGATGACAAAGGCTCATTTCAAGTGAAAATTAGTGGAGCACCTTTGTAGTCATAGCTTCAGAGTTCACTCACAGGCTCTCTGTTCTACTCCACAGGAACAAAAGGTCCGAAAGGAAAGGGGGGTGAGCCTGGTAAAGGTCTGCCAGGACACGATGGGCATCAAGGCCTCAGAGGTAGGACACTGTTTCCACTGGTGTGAAACTCTCAGGTCTACCTCAAAATAGCTTGTCTTAGAATTGTTGGAAAGTATCTGTAACTCACTTCCAGATTCACTTAAAAAGGGATTGTGTGGTTCTTATTCAACATTTATTTTAGCAGGAAGTCTTTTTTTTCAAGATAACTGTTAAGAAGCCACCTCCAACTATTTAATTTTTTCCCCCTACAGGGATGCCAGGCCACCCAGCAGAGCCAAATAATGGTATGGCAGGTCCCAGAGGGCCCCGTGGTTTCACAGGCGCTTTAGGTCAGCCTGGCATGGCGGGCAACGCAGGAGTGCCCGGCTTCTGTGAGGCACGGGACTGCAGCATTCACGCGCCTGTGATGCGCAAGGAGCAGGGCCTAGTGAAGGGACCCCGTGATCTAAGCCCCAAGATCTAACCCCAACAAGGAGCTTCAGGAAAATGTGAAGGAATGGTCAACGATGAGGGGTCATGTTGGACGGTCGCTCCATGGCAACGTTGGGGTTAATTCCATTCACATCTCAGCCATACCAGGAATTGAAGTTGACATTGAGTTTAACTGGGAAATGACCAATGTGTACAGCGTTGATCTTTTTGAATTTCATAGCTAATTCAATTCCTGTAATGACTGATATTGAAATGGAATTAATCTGAGCATTGTTCAATGTGGCTCACCAGTGTTGGAAGGGTTTGGTGGGACACGCTGGACTCTGCACAGGGAGATGAAGGCTCCCAATGAACTCTAATGTTTAGGCATAATTGATCACTTTTTTTTCTAGGCGAAAACAATCCTTATGAATTTTTTATGCTAAAACAAAAAATTCAATTGTCTTCCTCCAAGCAAACCGTAAGTAAAGGGGCTTGAGAAACTGGCTAAAAGAAATTGGCAGAAAATGAAACTTGCAGGTGTCTCTGGCTACCAGTCAGGTTTTGTTTTTGATATGATCAACAATGCTGCGCTTACATGGAAAATAAAAAGTTATGTAAATAATTTTGTAAAGTATCGCAAGTACATGTACTGTGTGTTCTGAAATATCACTGTTTTAGATAAATTCTGTCTTACTTTTCTTAAGATGAGTCCTCACTTTTTTTGTCGCCACAGTTTGAGTGTCTTTCTGAGAATGGATCTCTTTCAGTCATCTCATGTTATTCGGGTTAATCGAAATAACTTTTATTTACCATTTTGTCACGCGGGACTAGGTGTGTGAGGTAGGAATCAGGCGCAGAGAGAGGCACTTTAATGTGGCACCAAAATACAATGCCCAAACACAGGGCTCGAAAATGCGGACCAACCCAAAACACAGGGTAGCCAGTCCGGAGCACAAACACACCCAACAACACAACACGTAACACCAGAATAATCCCACCGAAAACTAGGGCAGGTTTGCTAGCCTTAAATAAGGACGCCCATCAGGAAAACATAATAGGACACAGGTGCAACTAATAAGACTAAACCAACAGAAAAGGGAAAAGAGATCGGTGGCGGCTAGTAGGCCGGTGACGACGACCGCCGAGCACCGCCCGCACAGGCAGGGGAGCCAACTTTGGCGGAAGTCGTGACACATTTACAGATGTTCACAGACAAGATAACATTGATCAATATAAAATAAAAACGTACTATTTGATATTATTTCATATTAAAAATAATACATGGACATTTGTTTTACAGTGTGTATTGTATATGGAATTTATATAGTTATATAATCTGCCAATGGTTTGTAGCACAAAATGTCTGTCGATTAAATTAATTAGCTATATTCATTGGATGGAGGTTTTGATTTATTAAATAGATTTTCATGTACATTCACGTGAACAGGATGTTCAACTCCTCTTAACTGATATTTTTGTCATTGTCAATCTTCATTTGAAAATCATCCCAACACGTTACAAGGCGGAAACGTAGCCCTGTAAACTCAATTATATTACAGGTGTTCTTAACATTTGTACTTTTGTGTACATATGTTGGCAATCAGAGCCCTGATAGAAAAGCATCACAATGTTTGGAAACATTTTTTTTTAATGCATCACCACCACATCACAGGACAGATTAGAAAATGAGCAGAACATGAACATGGGTGATAGTCTCATCAAAAGCATGCAAAACATTACAACTATGCTACGAAAGTACACATACATGACATCAACGGACAAGAAAATGAACTATTGAGTCATTTGTTTAACGCTGCTCGTGTTCAACAGGGCTCCTCTTAATGTGTGTAAAATGATGGTTGTTAGTTCATATAAAAGTGTTTGGTTGTATGGACTGGGGGCAGGTAATAAGTATTATTAATACCAAGTGTTAAACAATATTTTACAGTATATCTCTCTGAAATCTACCTGGTGAAATCTATCCACTTCATTGAGTCTCTAAGCTTATTGTCTGATCTAGGGGTCAGTAGGTGTAGCTATATTTGTACCAATACAAAATGGTCCAATGCAAAGTGGATATTATTTTTAAAATGGACACTATTAAAATGTATATTCTTAAAATCTTGCAAAATAAATTCCTTAATTTGATGGGACATAAAAACACATACAATTTGACATTGGTCCCAAGGCATATTGAAGTACTGCCATTTTGTGCCAAAACATTGTCCATAGGAGAGATGATTGGCTTGTAATGGACAATTTCACATCTTGTTTTTCTAGCTAATTGTACATTCATACTTTGGTAATTTGTGATTTTTAGAATGAATAGGTAATAAATAGCTTCATAAATATATGTAATAAATAACTGTCTACATGGCACAACATGTTGAGGCAGTGGTCAGCAGCAACACATTTCCTGTTTAATTTTGTGTTCAGTCAAAAAACACTATGGCTTTCTTTCTTCCTCTCTTAGGTGAAACTACATGATGTAAACCTCATCCATCCTACATGTAAACTTAGTTAGCAGAGTATTGAGACAGAAGGTAAAAAAGTGCATAGAAGACAGCAATGAGACTAAAACATGCAATTAGAGTCTGGAGATTGGTGCCGGAAGCCATATTCTTCCTTTAAAAAGCAATCAAGGTCCTGAGTAGATAGATGTCTATAATACTATTGGCTCAACTTTGATGTTAGTTTGTGTAGTGTGTCCCAACCACTACAAATGCACAACAGTTCTTCAATGGCAGGATAAAGGATGCAATCTGGGTTCTTTGGGGACCAACAATCTAGGACCAACAATGGGAGAGGCCCCTCAGACCACATCTACAGTACAAATTGAATGATCATAGAGACCGAAAGAATCAGGAATGCCCCGAGTCCTAAAATATAAACAGAAGAAGACAGTTGTTAAATAATAAGTTATTTTGTGTTTTCAAATCTCTCATTATAGCATCAAAACGTATTTTGATACTAATAGAGCTCTGATAATATGCAGTTATCTATACTGTAATACGCTAAGGATTCTAAGCTGCAGGGGGGTCTCCTCATACATATTGAAACCAGGGCTTCCTACTTTACCCATTACATTACTGTCCTTCACTTTCTCAGAAAATGATCCTCAAATATTGTCGCGCTCGTCAGAATTGATTCGCTGGTAGGGAAGAGTACTATTACTATTATTAGTAAGGGGAAACTGGGGAAATTCGTGATCATTTGCAGAGTGGCTCTCTATTTGCTGTCAGCATGATTTGTTTTTATTCTCACCATTCTGAATGTCTAAAGAATACATATCTGACATAACAACACAGCAATACTGGACAATTTGAACTCTTATTATGGTGGAGATTTGGCACAATTAATGGTCTTGAACTGGTCTGGCATTTTTCAGGTCTTGACTTGGTGTCGGACCCCTAACCCCCCTCCTGGTCTCGGTCTTGACTTGATCTAGCCCCACCTCTGGTCTTGGTCTTGACTCGACTCAAGTTGCTCCGGTCTTGGTTTTGAATTGGTCTCGCTTTAGGTGGTATCAAACACAACACTGGTTTGGAATGGCACGGTTACTATTGCATCATGTCGATGCCATTATGACGTCATTTTGCTGCCAAGGCAAAGCCTGGGCCTATAACCGCGAGGGTCCAGCTACTCAGTGGGTATAACAATAAGAGGCCACTAAGAGTACGCCCAAGAGAAGATGACAGTGATGAGGAGGTGAGTCATAAGGTGCGTACAGTGCGCCAGGCTGCCACCTCGGCCGTGTCCAAACAGAGAGTCTCATGGCTACGGACTGGACATTCCAAATTCCCATGGCAATCATGCGTCACAATTTTAATGCAACATGCAGCCAGCAATCTGCGATATCCAAGGTACAGTACTTCCTATCAACTGCAAGTGACCTGCTGCGCTTATAGTCAGTCTATGGAAGGCCCGTGCGTAAAACCTTCAACAGCATAGTCTCATGACCAGTTGTCCTGTTTTCCCAAATTCTTAAACCAAGCCTAAATTCCTTTGAAATAATGAGGTCAAACAAAGCAAGGCACAAAATTATGCATCACAAAGTTAATTTTCTATTGTAGGCTACTGTTTTAATGGATAACATGATTTAGGCCTAACGAAACGTGCCAGCAACACAAGTAGCCGAGCTGACTTGATAGCCTCATACAGTGCCTTCAGAAAACACCTCTTGAGTTTTTCCATATTTTCTTATGTTACAAGCCTTATTTGAAAATCATTTAAATATATATATATTTTCAGCAATCTTCACACAATACCCCATAATGACAAAGTGAAAACGGTTTTTTATTTTTTTATTTTAGCAAATGTATTAGAAATAAAAAACAGCAATATCTTATTTACATAAGTATTCAGACCCTTTGCTATGAGACTCGAAATTGAGCTCAGGTGCATCCTGTTTCCATTGATCATCCTTAAGATGTTTCTACAATTTAGGAGTCCTGTTGTAAATTCAATTGATTGTACATGATTTGGAAAGGCACACAGTGTCTATTTAAGGTCCCACAGTCGACAGTGCATGTCAGAGAAAAAAACAAGCGATGAGGTTAAAGGAATTTTCCATAGAGCTCTGAGACAGGACTGTGTCGAGGCACAGATCTGAGGAAGGGTACCAAAAAATATTTGCAGCATTGAAGGTCCCCAAGAACACAGTGGCCTCCATCATTCTTAAACGGAAGAAGTTTGGAGCCGGCAAGACTCTTCCTAGAGCTGGCCGCCCGGCCAAACTGAGCAATTGGGGGAGAAGGCTCTTGGTCAGGGTGGTGACCAAGAACCCGATGGTCACTCTGACAGAGTTCCTCTGTGGAGATGGGAGAACCTTCCAGAAGGGCAACCGTCTCTGCAGCACTCCACCAATCAGGCCTTTGTGGTAGAGTGGCCAGACAGAAGCCACTCCTCAGTAAAAGGCAAATGACAGCCTGCTTGGAGTTTGCCAAAAGGCACATAAAGACTCGCAGACCTTGAGAAACAAGATTCTCTGGTCCGATGAAACCAAGAATGAACTCTTTGGCCTGAATGCCAAGCGTCAAGTCTTGTGGAAACCTGGCACCATCCCTACGGTGAAGCATGGTGGTGGCAGCATCATGCTGTGAGTATGCTTTCAGCACAGGGACTGGGAGTGTCAGGCCATGATCTGTTTCACCTGTCCTTGTGCTTGTCTCCACCCCTCTCCAGGTGTCGCCCATCTTCCCTTTAATCCCCTGAGTCCGCCTGCCGTCCTGTACCTTTGCCTTACCCTGAATCTTCGACCCCTGCCTGCCTTGACCTGTCTTTGCCTGCCCCTGTTGCCACAATTAACATTGTTACTTCGGCAGTCTGTATCTGGGTCTTACCTTGATTCCTGATAGGGAGACTAGTCAGGATCAAGGGAAAGATGAACGGAGCAAAGTACTGCGAGATCTTGATGAAAACCTGCTCCAGAGAGCTCAGGACCTCAGACGGGGGCGAAGGTTCGCCTTCAAACAGGACAATGACCCAAAGCACACAGCCAAGACAACGCAGGAGTGGCTTCAGGACAAGTCTCTGAATGTCCTTGAGTGGCCCAGCCAGACCATGAACTTGAACCCGATCGAACATCTCTGGAGAGAACTGAAAATAGCTGTGCAGCAAAGCTCCCCATCCAACCTGACAGAGCTTGAGAGGATCTGCAGAGAAGAATGGGAGAAACTCCCCAAATACAGGTGTGCCAAGCTTGTAGTGTCATACCCAAGAAGACTCGATGCTGTAATCGCTGCCAAAGGTGCTTCAACAAAGTACTGAGTAAAGGGTTTGAATACTTATGTAAATGTTATATTTCCATTTTTTATATATATATAAATTAGCAAACATTTCTAAACTTGTTTTTGCTTCGTCATTATGGGGTATTGTGTGTAGATTGATGAGGGGAATTATTATTTATTTTATTTTTTTAATAAGGCGGTAAGTAACGTAACAGAATGTGGAAAAAGTCAAGGGGTCTGAATACTTTCCGAAGGCATTGTACATAGGCTATTTGCTTTGTGGGAGGGGGGAATTGCATTAAATCAAAATATTAATTTGCAATGATTTACTGCTAGTAATGTATATTTTGATAACAGTGCTTATTTGTGCAATCAAAATGTAATCCATTATTTTTTAAATATTACTTTACCATAGAATTGCTTGTTTGCAGTGTTAGTGGTTGTCATAGAGACAGTTGGTCTGGTTATCACTAATGGAGCAAAAAGAGCAATATGATGACAACAATGCTCTATAATATTGATTGTACCCTCTTGACATGTGTAGAGAATGTTCTCCACGACAAGGGCTGCGGACAATAAGACTGAAAAGCGAATAAAGAAAAGGATTTGAATGGGATTGGGAATCCACCAGTGGAGGCTGGTGGAAGGAGCTATAGGACAGGCTCATTGGAATGGAATGAATGGAACGGAGTCAAAACGTGTGGTTTCCATATGTTTGATACCATTCCATTCCAGCCATTACAATGGGCCTGTCCTCCTATAGCACATCCAACCAGCCTCCACTGGAATCCACCTAGCACTAAGAAAGGATGATGTCGACCTAAATCCACTGTTATGCTACATCCTAGGCAGTGTCAGCTTAATGGAGGTGGTCACTATAGTATAATTGCATGTATTCCGGATCCCCATTAGCGGCTGCCAAGGCAGCAGCTACTCTTCCTGGGGTCCAATCACAATTACATACAACAAAACAATACATAACACAACACATTAATACACACTACTCTGCCATAACATATATACAATACAAAATCAATAATACAGAAAAATAACAATATTAAAATGTGTGTAGAGTGCCTGTGTTAGCATATGTGTGTCTCTGCACAGTCCACACTGTAGTTGTATCTGTTTTTACTGCATTACATGATATGGAATAGAGTTCCATGTAGTCATGACTCTATTTATTTTACTAGGCAAGTCAGTTGAGAACAAATTCTTATTTTCAATGACAGCCTAGGAACAGTGGGTTAACTGCCTTGTTCAGGGGCAGAATGACAGATTTGTACCTTGTCAGCTCGGGGATTTGATCTTGCAACCTTTCAGCTACTAGTCCAATGGTCTAACCACTAGGATACGCTGCCGCCCCCTCTATGTAGTACTCCGTGCTTCCCGTAGTCTGTTCTGGTTTTGGGGACTGTGAAGAGACATCTGGTGTGGTATGTCGTGTGGGGATTGCATGGGTGTCTGAGCTGTGCGCTAGACACTTAAACAGACAGCTTGGTGATTTCAACATGTCAATACCTCTCACAAAAACAAGCATTGATGCAGTCAATCTCGCCTGGAGAGATTGACATGCATGGCTCTCCGTGTACATCTAAGGGCCTGCCGTGCTACTCTGTTCTGGGCCAATTATCAAGAAAGCGGAGCACTCGTGTTTGCTCCCCCATGCGAAGCCAGAAGTTCAGAGGGCTAAGTCTTGTGAAAACAACCTAGGATCAAATTCCGTTGGTTACATCAGTACATAGGACTATACTTATTGAAATGACAGGTGGTACTTGTAAACAACAGGGTATGATGACTTTTCTGAAAAAACGAATAAGTCTTGACAAACCATCAATAATATTACACCGGGCAGGAACTTGTGGTAAGCACAAGACATGTACGGGGAGGGTTAGGGGGAAGGTGTTGTGAGAGATGATTGGTTGATGGATTAAGCAGACTAAATCAATGCCTATGCGTCTGGAGTTTCTCGTAATCTTTCTGTACTGGCTAATGAAGGCCAAGTTTGACGCCTTGGTCCACTAGACTATTCGCGCATTTGGGCGGAAGTGTCTGGAAATTAGATTAGATACATTACCATGCAAACTGCATATCCTAAATTAGGTATGCCTAGGCTGCTGTTGATATCCCCATTCAGCATGCGTGAACTATTTTCACGATGCATCTCACATGTGAGATGTAACCTAATCTGTCACAGCCCAATTACCCGAACGGCCACACTGTCACACACTAAGAAATTAGGGTTCCTCAAGGGTTCATTGGATTGGGTGATGTTTGTACCATGTTTTGTGCTGCTACCATGCTGTGTAGTTGTATTAGGTCTCTCTTTATGCAGTGTTGTGGTGTCTCTTGTCATGATGTGAGTTTTTTAATTGCTCGGGAGGATACTTCTGAAGTAAGGAGTGGGCTGTTCACTGTGTGGAGCTCAAACTTTATCATCGAGTCCTAACAATACAGAAACTCTAGAGACGGCAGAGACGCCATGATGACATCGCACTACCTGCATGCCCTTGGACATGCTGACCTGACCACCACCTCCGCTGACCATCTAGCTATGAGCTTCCAGATCCTCATGACTATGGCTGCCCATCTGCTGGAGGCGTCAAGAAACACTCATTCGACTTCATCTAGCTGATCTAGCTACTGTTATAGACTATATTTCTTAAAAAATGACTTGTTTATTTAGTTTAACAAGCACTTAGAGATTTTGTCTGTAATGAAAAGCACTATAAAAGTTTAATAAATGTATTAAATAAAAATTAAAAAGCTATTTGACCTTTTTAATGGTTCTTTATAGGACTGTTAGTAATTAAATGTGTAGATGGGTGAGCCGGTCAAGGATCGATTCAGACTAAGTGGTAAATTTTATGACAAGTAACAGTTTATTCAGAGTGAAAATATCTAGTACAGCGTAATTACGGCTCTTCCGTTAGTTCGTGTGGAACAGCAGGCAGAGAGAGCGTAAACAGTCAGCACAGCCCTTATATACGTCACAGAAAGTAGGTTGACTCTAGGAAGATCGGATCTCCGGATTGGTTCAGCTGGTTGTAGTCTGTAGTCTTCCGCCATTGGCTCAGTTGTCTGTCCGTCATCGTAGAATCTTTTTCGGGCACAGTGTTCGGTTAAAAGGGAGATTATGTGTGTAATGTGGGAGCTATCCTGTAGGGGACCCCACAGGCTTTACTGTGAAAATACGTTGCTATGTGTTGTCTCAGTTATAACAATGCAATAGCCATGTATTTAGCAGTAGGTTGGTCTCCTGCATAATAGCAATTCTTTACAAAACCCTCTCTTCACGTCTCACCAGAGACGTGACACAACCTAACTAGATCCAGACACAAAGAGAAACTTCTCCAAAAAGGACTATGAAATAAGGCACGGTATTAAACAGAAATAGATATTTATGTATTACCATCATGTTCTCCATTCAATCCCACTATGTACTAAGTTGGCTACCAGCCACCTAGGAACTTACAACCCTCATTTAACAGAGCGGAGAACAGCTCAAAATAAAAGTAAAATGATTGTCCACATTAGCCAACTTTTTCCAGCAGGAAAAAGTTGTGATACCCTCTCTTCACATCTAAGAGATGTGATATAGTCCAGATACATTACTCCAAGCAAAAACGAAAACATAATCCAAAAAGGAAAAATATCCTAAACTAGGTATGTCTATCCGGAAATGGCCCACAAAGAAAAATAATTTCCCCCTCTTCCCATCCCAGATGGGACACGACATACAATGGAGAAGCTTAATCAATAAAAGCAACTGGATCCCCCTCCTAAAATTGCTGCAAAAACTGAAAGATGGGTCTCATGCTCCATACCGTTATCTCGCACCTGGCTCCTGTTATCTAACAAAAAGACCGCTTGTTCTCACAGCCCCACGCTCTGAATGTGCCCTCCCTTCTGTATTTTTCCAGCATGAGAAAGTTCCATGGCCCTGATACTTTTAACAATGTTTCAAATCAGCTTGGTAGCATAACACATACTTACATCCACACAAGGCAACAGCAGATAATATTCAATCATATATATGGTAATGGCTATAATGTAAAATAACCCCAAGGGTGTGAACAAAAACTCAGCAATGAATCATATAACAGTTACAAAGTTTAAACTACCTTCATGTCAAAAGAGAACAGCTCATTCAAAAACAGAACAAAAGAAAATAGTGTGAAATTTAGGTCCCCCTTTTGACACCCGCTAGGGTGTCACTCATTATCCTTTATTTCAGCAGTCATAGCATTTCATGAAAATAATAAAAAGTTTATTACTAATAACAAGTTATATATGCCTTTGTTGTATGCTTTTGTTTCCCCCAAGGGTGTCACTTATCAAAAACAGGATAAAACTTTATTGTTATTGACATGTAAGATGTAGGATAAAACTTTGGTCATGGAAAACAGAGTAAAGAATTATTAGAAACCATCTGGTCCTCTCAACTACTCCTATCCTGTACCAGGTGGGCTCCTTGCCACCCAGGGACTCAAAACCATGTGTCATCATCAGTCAGTCCCATCCTCCCCTGAAAGCATGCGTCCGTATCGGCATCTCCTACTGGAGCATCAAGCAAAGACAGCATGCCTGAAGCCTTCACCACATCTGTAACAGATTTCTTAAAACACGGTATGATGCAAGCAGCACATCACATCAATAACAAATAATACAAGAGTTAGGGTCAGAAATCCACTAACCATCACACCAGTGTACTTACCAAACCAGGCCAAGAGAACAGACTCCTCCACCCCCCCCGTGGACCTCATCTTAGCAGATAGTGCATCAAGCCCGCCTTAGATTGTGAAGTTTAAAAACTATCATCTGGACTGGTATTATTAGGAATATACGTGCAACATTGTTCACCGAACATCTTGCAGACGTCCCCGACTGGCAAGAAGCATATCCAAGGCAAGTCTATTCTGTCTGGAAACCCCAAATGTGGCCTCAAGCTGTTCAGACATACCAGTGAGTGCATCACGGGAGTAATTCACAAAACGCTGTTGATTATAGTAGATATAATTAATCCATGCAGTCTGTCTAGCATCCACCATGGCTGGACCCATAGTAGGTAGTAAGTGCCAGAGTCCATCATTCCTACCCAAGGCCTGAAACTCATGAGGAATCCCCACTGGCACACCCAACAGGTTAGTGTGTATGTCGACTACATCCTCTGTCCATGGAGCACTACATCTATGTCTCCCATGGGATGGAATGTCTTCAGGTCCCCTGGATACAGAACCCAACAGCTGTTCAGCAGCAACATCAACAATGGTCAGTGGAATTATCAAACTGGTCAGACCACACGTAGCTTGCCATTCTCCTCTAAGAATGGGTCTCAGCACTCTTTTGTCTCCACACATCCAACACACATCAGCCAGACCACTGGTTTGGTTTAGGCCTGTAACTGGCCAAGTGGAATTAATGGTTATGTTACTCCTGCAATCAGCTTCAGGCAATCTCCCATAATCAATGCCATTATGTTATGCAGGTGAGTGAGGACCCAACAGCGATTCAACAGAAACAGAGTCTTTTAAATGTCCAAACAGGGAAAACATAAATCCTCAATCTTTACAGGAGATGTCCAAACAGGGAAAACATAAATCCTCTATCTTTGCAGGAGAGTCCTCCTTCTAGTAGTAGAGGAGAATTGCAGGGCTAGCGGCAACAGACTGCAGGTCCCTCTGGGTAGGCGCGGGCCGTAGAGGACAGAGACACCTGCTCACACGCAGCATCTGATGAAGAGGCAGATTACGACAGGACGGGACAAGGGCAAAGCAAACAAGAATCCGACAAGGACAGAAGCAGAAACAGAGAGAGAAATAGAGACTTAATCAGAGGGCAAAAGAGGAGACAGGTGTGAGAGAGTAAACGAGGTCGTTAGGAGAATGGGGAACAGCTGGGAGCAGGAACGGAACGATAGAGAGAGAGAGAGATAGTAACCTAATACGACCAGCAGGGGGAAACGAAGAGAAGAGAAAGCACAGGGACAAGACATAACATGACAGTACCCCCCCACTCACCGAGCGCCTCCTGGCGCACTCGAGGAGGAAACCTGGCGGCAACGGAGGAAATCATCGATCAGCGAACGGTCCAGCACGTCCCGAGATGGAACCCAACTCCTTTCCTCAGGACCGTAACCCTCCCAATCCACTAGGTACTGATGACCACGGCCCGAGGACGCATGTCCATAATCTTCCGGACCCTGTAGATAGGTGCGCCCTCGACAAGGACGGGGGGAAAGACGAACGGGGCGCGAAAGAAAAGGCTTGACACAGGAGACATGGAAGACCGGGTGGACGCGACGAAGATGTCGCGGAAGAAGAAGTCGCACTGCGACAGGATTAACGACCTGAGAAATACGGAACGGACCAATGAACCGCGGGGTCAACTTGCGAGAAGCTGTCATAAGGGGAAGGTTACGAGTGGAGAGCCATACTCTCTGACCGCGACAATACCTAGGACTCTTAGTCCTACGCTTATTAGCGGCTCTCACAGTCTGCGCCCTATAACGGCAAAGTGCAGACCTGACCCTCTTCCAGGTGCGCTCACAACGTTGGACAAAAGCCTGAGCGGAGGGGACGCTGGACTCGCGAGCTGGGACGAGAACAGAGGAGGCTGGTACCCGAGGCTACTCTGAAAAGGAGATAGCCCGGTCGCAGACGAAGGAAGCGAGTTGTGAGCGTATTCTGCCCAGGGAGCTGTTCTGCCCAAGACGCAGGGTTTCGAAAGGAAAGACTGCGTAAGATGCGACCAATCGTCTGATTGGCCCGTTCTGCTTGACCGTTAGACTGGGGGTGAAAACCGGAAGAGAGACTGACGGAAGCCCCAATCAAACGGCAAAACTCCCTCCAAAATTGAGACGTGAATTGCGGACCCCTGTCCGAAACGGCCTCTGACGGAAGGCCATGAATTCTGAAAACATTCTCAATGATGATTTGTGCCGTCTCTTTAGCAGAAGGAAGCTTAGCGAGGGAATAAAATGAGCCGCCTTAGAGAACCTATCGACAACCGTTAGAATAACAGTCTTCCCCGCTGACGAAGGAAGACCGGTAATAAAGTCTAAGGCGATGTGAGACCACGGTCGAGAGGGAATGGAAAGCGGTCTGAGACGGCCGGCAGGAGGAGAGTTACCGGACTTAGTCTGTGCGCAGTCCGAACAAGCAGCCACGAAACGACGCGTGTCACGCTCCTGAGTGGGCCACCAGAAACGCTGGCGAATAGAAGCAAGCGTACCCGAACGCCGGGATGGCCGGCTAACTTGGCAGAGTGAGCCCACTGAAGAACGGCCAGACGAGTAGGAACGGGAACGAAAAGAAGGTTCCTAGGACAAGCGCGCGGCGACGGAGTGTGAGTGAGTGCTTGCTTTACCTGCCTCTCAATTCCCCAGACAGTCAACCCGACAACACGCCCCTCAGGGAGAATCACCTCGGGGTCGGTGGAGGCTACTGAAGAACTGAAGAGACGGGACAAAGCATCAGGCTTGGTGTTCTTAGAGCCCGGACGATAAGAAATAACGAACTCGAAACGAGCGAAAAACAGCGCCCAACGAGCCTGACGCGCATTAAGTCGTTTGGCAGAACGGATGTACTCAAGGTTCTTATGGTCAGTCCAAACGACAAAAGGAACGGTCGCCCCCTCCAACCACTGTCACCATTCGCCTAGGGCTAAGCGGATGGCGAGCAGTTCGCGGTTTCCCACATCATAGTTATGTTCCGACGGCGACAGGCGATGAGAAAAATACGCGCAAGGATGGACCTTATCGTCAGATTGGGAGCGCTGGGACAGAATGGCTCCCACGCCCACCTCTGACGCGTCAACCTCGACAATGAACTGTCTAGAGACGTCAGGTGTAACAAGGATAGGAGCGGATGTAAAACGCTTCTTGAGGAGATCAAAAGCTCCCTGGGCGGAAACGGACCACTTAAAGCACGTCTTGACAGAAGTAAGGGCTGTGAGAGGAGCTGCCACCTGACCGAAATTACGAATGAAACGACGATAGAAATTCACGAAACCGAGAAAGCGCTGCAGCTCGACACGTGACTTAGGGACGGGCCAATCACTGACAGCTTAGACCTTAGCGGAATCCATCTGAATGCCTTCAGCGGAAATAACAGAACCGAGAAATGTGACGGAGGAGACATGAAAAGCGCACTTCTCAGCCTTCACATAAAGACAATTCTCTAAAAGGCGCTGGAGGACACGTCGAACGTGCTGAACATGAATCTGGAGTGACGGTGAAAAAATCAGGATATCGTCAAGGTAAACGAAAACAAAGATGTTCAGCATGTCTCTCAGTACATCATTCACTAATGCCTGAAAGACAGCTGGAGCGTTAGCGAGACCGAACGGCAGAACCCGGTATTCAAAGTGCCCTAACGGAGTGTTAAACGCCGTTTTCCACTCGTCCCCCTCCCTGATGCGCACGAGATGGTAAGCGTTACGAAGGTCCAACTTAGTGAAAAACCTGGCTCCCTGCAGGATCTCGAAGGCTGAAGACATAAGGGGAAGCGGATAACGATTCTTAACCGTTATGTCATTCAGCCCTCGATAATCCACGCAGGGGCGCAGGGTCCCGTCTTTTTTCTTAACCAAAAAAAACCCTGCTCCGGCGGGAGAGGAGGAAGGGACTACGGTACCGAGCCTTACGTTCGGGAGCCGACAGAGAGTATAGTCTACCCCGGGGGAGTGGTACCCGGAAGGAGATCTATACTACAATCATACGACCGGTGAGGAGGAAGGGAGGTGGCCCTGGACCGACTGAAGACCGTGCGCAGATCATGATATTCCTCCGGCACCCCTGTCAAATCACCAGGCTCCTCCTGTGAAGAGGGGGCAGAAGAAACAGGAGGGATAGCAGACATTAAACATTTCACATGACAAGAGACGTTCCAGGAGAGGATAGAATTACTAGACCAATTAATAGAAGGATTATGACACACTAGCCAGGGATGGCCCAAAACAACAGGTGTAAAAGGTGAACGAAAAATCAAAAAAGAAATGGTTTCGCTATGATTACCAGAGACAGTGAGGGTTAAAGGTAGCGTTTCACGCTGAATCCTGGGGAGAGGACTACCATCCAAGGCGAACATGGCCGTGGGCTCCCTAACTGTCTGAGAGGAATGTCATGTTCCCGAGCCCAGGCTTCGTCCATAAAACAACCCTCCGCCCCAGAGTCTATCAAGGCACTGCAGGAAGCTGCCGAACCGGTCCAGCGTAGATGGACCGACAAGGTAGTACAGGATCTTGAAGGAGAGACCTGAGTAGAAGCGCTCACCAGTAGCCCTCCGCTTACTGATGAGCCCTGGCTTTACTGGACATGAAATGACAAAATGACCAGCGGAACCGCAATAGAGACAGAGGCGGTTGGTGATTCTCCGTTCCCTCTCCTTAGTCGAGATGCAAATACCCCCCAGCTGCATGGGCTCAGCACCTGAGCCAGTGGAGGAAGATGGTAGTGATGCGGAGGGGGGGAACGGAT
This sequence comes from Oncorhynchus nerka, assembly GCF_034236695.1. NCBI lineage: Eukaryota > Metazoa > Chordata > Actinopteri > Salmoniformes > Salmonidae > Oncorhynchus > Oncorhynchus nerka. The sequence continues at coordinate 18,718,422 of NC_088398.1, read as the reverse complement.
AATGCGAACTCTCTTCCACGAGCTCGGTGACGAAGATCTACCCGTCGTTCTATGCGAATAGCGAGTTCAATCAAAGAATCCACGCTGGAAGGAACCTCCCGGGAGAGAATCTCATCCTTTACCTCCGCGTGGAGACCCTCCAGAAAACGAGCGAGCAACGCCGGCTCGTTCCAGTCACTGGAGGCAGCAAGAGTGCGAAACTCTATAGAGTAATCGGTTATGGATCGATTACCTTGACATAGGGAAGACAGGGCCCTGGAAGCTTCTTTCCCAAAAACTGAACGATCAAAAACCCGTATCATCTCCTCCTTAAAGTTCTGATACTGGTTAGTACACTCAGCCCTTGCCTCCCAGATTGCCGTGCCCCACTCACGAGCCCGTCCAGTAAGGAGAGATATGACGTAGGCGATACGAGCTGTACCCCTGGAGTATGTGTTGGGCTGGAGAGAGAACACAATATCACACTGGGTGAGGAACGAGCGGCATTCAGTGGGCTCCCCAGAGTAACACGGTGGATTATTAATTCTGGGCTCCGGAGACTCGGAAGCCCTGGAAGTAGCCGGTGGATCGAGGCGGAGATTGTGAATATGTTTCGAGAGGGCGGAGACTTGGGCGGCCAGGGTCTCAACGGCCTGTCGAGCAGCAGACAATTCCTGCTCGTGTCTGCCTAGCATCGCTCCCTGGATCTCGACGGCTGAGTAGAGAGGATCCGAAGTCGCTGGGTCCATTCTTGGTCGGATTCTTCTGTTATGCAGGTGAGTGAGGACCCAACAGCGATTCAACAGAAACAGAGTCTTTTAATGTCCAAACAGGGAAAACATAAATCCTCAATCTTTACAGGAGATGTCCAAACAGGGAAAACATAAATCCTCTATCTTTGCAGGAGAGTCCTCCTTCTAGTAGTAGAGGAGAATTGCAGGGCTAGCGGCAACAGACTGCAGGTCCCTCTGGGTAGGCGCGGGCCGTAGAAGACAGAGACACCTGCTCACACGCAGCATCTGATGAAGAGGCAGATTACGACAGGACGGGACAAGGGCAAAGCAAACAAGAATCCGACAAGGACAGAAGCAGAAACAGAGAGAGAAATAGAGACTTAATCAGAGGGCAAAAGAGGAGACAGGTGTGAGAGAGTAAACGAGGTCGTTAGGAGAATGGGGAACAGCTGGGAGCAGGAACGGAACGATAGAGAGAGAGAGAGATAGTAACCTAATACGACCAGCAGGGGGAAACGAAGAGAAGAGAAAGCACAGGGACAAGACATAACATGACACATTACCTGTACCCGTGATGCACTCGTAATTGCCCCCATATGCCTCAACACCCCAAGAGGCCCGATGAGGAGGTACTGCAGGAAACACAAGGCTCAAAGAGGAACAGAGGGTTGAATTGGGCTTAACCTGGTAAAAACTTCTCAGAATACACAACCACCCCTCTCCTTCTCCTACAGCAAATGGGTGTGTAGCCAGAACAGGTCTAGCATGACTACAAATAATGCAGTCCTTTCCTCTCAGGGTTTTAGCTGTGTACCTCATATAAGACAGCCACAAATTGTCCCTACTATCAAAACCAGTCTCAGTTCCTAATTGATCAATAGCCGAATAGTCTCTAACATTAATTACCTGAATGGTATTTTTAACACAGTGGTGGTAGAGGAGTGTGTCCGGTTACCTCTGGTCTTGGCAGTACCTTAATAGAAAACACACCCATCATGTCTGTCCTCGTCCTTTGTAGTCCGAGGGTGTGAGTTCCTGCATCAGAGAGCTTAATAGTTTTGATGGTTAGTAGGATTTCATCACCTTCATCACCTTTACAAAGTTCAACATTGCTCCCAGGTTTCCCCATATCATGGAAAACCTATCCACCCTTGTGGGATCCCCCATGCTATAAGGATACCCTCTTCTCCAATCCTAGAACTGTCCGAAGTCGGTTATCATGTAATCTCTACTCTAACTTCTTGTCTACCCAGATCTAGGGATCTCTTATGCTTATTTTGGAACAAAATACACATCACTTAGCCAGAGCCAGACACATCTTCACTTCTATGAACAAAAACAGGGGTGATAGGACAGGTAGGGTTACTTCATTCGAGAGTTGGCCCCCGGAATTCTGTTAATTCCAGTTCTTCTCCCGAACTCTGTTTACTGTCCGACAGTGAAAAAATGTCTTACCCTTCCGCCGTGCGATATGAATCTGGGTAGCTCTTTCAGCTAGCTGTCACCAGGGGTCTTCTATGGTCCCCAAGCCTCTGGGACTGGATTGAGTGACTTCACCTGTAGTTCACCTGTAATGCATAAAATCCTGGACATACAGGCTTGGTTAACAAACAATTTCTCATATGTTTTATCTGATTATATCTTTAACTTCTATTCCCAATTGTTTGTTTACATTTTTTTATTTTATTAGTTTCTTATCCAATAAGCCCCATCCTATCCTAGACCACAATTTACCCATCCCCCTTTTGATACCTGACTCTGCCCAGGTATCAACCTTACCTACTCTAAATAATGACTTAGGTAAGATTAGTATATTATCCTTATGTCTGACATCATCATGAAGGAGCCCCTTTTAGTTTTCCACATGTCCAATTCTCCCTTGGGCGTCAATCCAGTACCAATTCCCTGTCAAGTTTCTTATCAACTTAAGAACTATCTGCGCTACTTATATATTTTCTTAAATATATATTTACCAATTTAAACCTTTTCTCTCATATTTCTCAAATACCACTAAGCTTCTAACTGTTTGACTTTATCTAAAATCATGTCTATGAGTGTCAATCTCTAAAGTCCTTACATTTCCTTAATCAACCTAACAATAATCCTAAATCATCACAGATGTCCTATATACCTGTTAAATTTAATACTATTTCTTTTTTTTTTTTTTTTTAACTCCTAATGGTCAAAAAATTCAAAACAAATGCTTATCATATCAAAATCCTTCCTTCAAGGACCCTCAGTATTCTATCCGACAATAACATGAATTTAATATATGTTGCAGAGTGCAGAATTCCTTATCTACAGTAATTTATCACCCCTAAGAACTGAAACTTATTTTTCTATGTAATTCCCTGCCCTATTGGCTTAATATATCTCCTATCCTAACCTCCTAACCTAAACTCCTTTATAATGAATTTACCTTAAAACTAGTAACTCAATATGACCACATTCATTATACCAATGACTCTCCCCTAAGGCTGATCAGACCATAGAAGACAGTCATGATAAGGTCCATGAGTCAACCCACCCTTTTACAGTCAAGTTCTACACCACATTAGACATATTAAAGAACCCTTTATCCTTAAAATCCAAATTCACTTGTGTAATTTAAAACTCATAAAATAAAAACTCATAAAGTTCCATATTTGAGCGTGTCTCTTTAAAATACCTTTGCACCAAAACAAATAGTCCTATCAAATGTTTTATGTGTATATATTTGCAAACCTTAATGATTAATCAAAACTTCCAGGCCTTTCCAATTTGGTCGTCTATGGCCTCATTCTCCCCAAGATTATAATCCCAGATATTTAATAAAAATAACCTATTTTCCCTTGGCTCCTTCAACTCACATTTACATCTCAATAAAACAAAACACCATCTGCGTGTTCCTCAAGAAAAAACAACTTGCCCCTGTTACGTATGTCTACGTATCAAGGGAAATGTTCAAATAACCAAATTCAACCTCGCTAGTTTACCGAAACATGTACAATTATGTTTTTTTTACCATATTTTACCGTTGCTTTTCACCATTAATACCCTGACACCGTTCCACATAATGGAAACAGTGCTCAAATTCACTGGTGCTATTCAAACGATCAAACCAAGAATCAACAACCATCAGAATCCACCATCACGATGTTTTATGACTCAGACATCCAATCCCTCTCTCTCACGGCCCAATTACAGTCCAAATAAACGCCACAAATCAATGATACCCACCCAGCGAATCAGCTGCTAGTTTTTAGCATCTTTCCTGACGATTTACATACTCCTTTTTAAAAATGTATTTTGAAATGTTTATCAACTTCTGAAAAGTGACTCAACATTAATGCCCGCACCTCCTTCTAAAGGACACTAACCATTTTCTTTGTCACCCCCAGTCAAGACATCATTTCCGTGGCGACGGAAACCTCGCCAGTGATGTCATCAACAAGCGCTCAATCTTGACTCATTTCGCAACGATTTTCAACTCATTGTAAATAATGGTTGGCTGTCTGCAACAACAGTATTTCGGGTTCGATAAACCAAACCTAATTTATCACATCTGTTGAATCCTGAATTAGAGTTTACAACATCAATCAACATCTCTCAATTCGCTAATCTTATAAAAACATTTCGATGGACACAAATCTATCGTAATTGTTCCCCCGTTATTATTCAGAATTAATTTGATTTAAGTTACTGTCTCGTCTTTGAATTAGCATTTTAATTACGACTCTTTTCCCAATGTATTATTCCCAACAAATCATTTAGTGAACAGACATCGCCTTGCATCAAAATCTCTGTTCTTATATTAAGTTGAATGAATTAGTCTTTCAATTTGAACCAAACAAACTATTTAAAACGTTCAGTTTATATCTTATACCAATACTAGTGACTATAACTTTCTCTGCAAAACAACCAGTTCAATTACAACCAAAAACTCAGACATATATAACTATTCTTTACACCTCAGCTGGGAACCGAACCCCGGCCTCCCACGTGGCAGGCGAGAACTCCACCACTGAACCACCAATGCTTATGGAACTGAGAATCTCGCAAATAGACCTAATTTTCAGTTATCTGCATTTGTTACTCCGGCATCTGAACAACAGAAAACAGCACCAACCTAAACGCCCAAAGTTTTCCCTCAATCAGGATTCTCATCACATTTTACATTTACATTTAAGTCATTTAGCAGACGCTCTTATCCAGAGCGACTTACAATCTCGCTCCCTTCGTATCTGACCCCTCCCTCCTAAATACGTGATTTTTGTTCTTTTCTGCCTCTTTCTCTCTATGTAACCACCAACAATCTTAATGGAAACAATTACAACCACCTTGCATTTTAATATAAACAGTTACAAATAGACAAAACAAGACAAAACATACAAATACAGGTTATATCTCTGACCTCTATTAATCGACCCCTATCAGACCGGACTAAGCGGATTTACTGGATAGAATTCAACTCTAGAATCCAATTCTATCCCCTACTGACCCCTATCGAGTTAACCCCTATCAGAATTAATACACGTTATCTCTCTGACCTCTGAAAGCCGATCCTTATCAGTGAATTTCTATCGGACTGAGCCGTGCCGGGTCGCGGGACAAAATTACAATTTCCCCCCTCGGTGCCAGATTTAATAAATAGTAATTAACTATCCCCTTACCGATCTCTATTCCTGATCCCTATCGAACTAACCCCTATCAGAATTAATACACATGTCCGACCCCTATCGAAACTGAATTTATATATGTTCGACCCCTATCGGAACTATCTAGGCCTTTAAGTGATCTCTCATCATTGAAAGCTATCAGACTGTGCTGACCGGGTCGCGGGACAAAATTACCATTTACCCCCTCGGTGCCAGGTTTAATGAATAGTAATTAACTATCCCCTACTGATATCTCATCAATGATTTATATCACACCAGCCGTCGCTGGCTTGTTTCTACATATCTTCACTACACTGTTCTTTTCGACTTGTCAGCAAATTATAAATTTACACAAGAATTCATACTTACTCGGAAATACTGATCAAAATTTAGGCAGACTATACGACAATATGCAAAGTTTGATTTAACAGGTTTTGCTTACCTTATTTATGGTGCACCTTTAGATCAGTTTCCCGAGTTGAGCAGAATTGTTGTCCACCCAGCGAAAATCATCACTCGTCCTCCTTGAATCGTCCTTTCCACGAGCTCACCCCCTCTCTCACACCCAATCTGCTCGCTTCGACTGGACCGTTAGTTAACAATCCTCTGCGTACCAAGTTCTGTTAGTAATTAAATGTGTAGATGGGTGAGCCGGTCAAGGATCGATTCAGACTAAGTGGTAAATTTTATGACAAGTAACAGTTTATTCAGAGTGAAAATATCTAGTACAGCGTAATTACGGCTCTTCCGTTAGTTCGTGTGGAACAGCAGGCAGAGAGAGCGTAAACAGTCAGCACAGCCCTTATATACGTCACAGAAAGTAGGTTGACTCTAGGAAGATCGGATCTCCGGATTGGTTCAGCTGGTTGTAGTCTGTAGTCTTCCGCCATTGGCTCAGTTGTCTGTCCGTCATCGTAGAATATTTTTCGGGCACAGTGTTCGGTTAAAAGGGAGATTATGTGTGTAATGTGGGAGCTATCCTGTAGGGGACCTCACAGGCTTTACTGTGAAAATACGTTGCTATGTGTTGTCTCAGTTATAACAATGCAATAGCCATGTATTTAGCAGTAGGTTGGTCTCCTGCATAATAGCAATTCTTTACAGGACCTTCCAAAAAATAGTTTTATATGTAACAGCATAGCTTTCGTTCATCTCCTCGCCCTACCTGGGCTAGAACCAGGGACCCTCTACACACATAAACTACAGACACCCTCGAAGCATCGTTACCCATCGCGCCACAAGGGCTCAGAGCAAGTAACTATCTCATGGTTAGGGGATTCCCTAATTTTGCTTTAACAGACATGTGTGCGATTGCGCAGCCAGTGTGGTTATTCACAGGCGATGGAAAATGAATGTAAACTTTCAGTAAGCAAAACGCCTATATATATTTAGGCTTATATATATATATATATATATATATATATATATATTTTCGAATTAACGCCTTCTCATCTACCGAAATAAATCTAAGTAATGCCAAGCAGACAGACACATCGCATGTGTGAGCGTGCGTAAAATGCATCTGATGCCTAGCCAGAGACGGATGAGAAACGAGACGCCCCACTCCCTGTTTTTTCTGGTTCAATTGAAGTCAATGAACTAAGTCGACGAGGCCGAGCTGCTATCGCCTATGGGATAGCCACCCCGTTAAGCAAACAGGAACGGACCTTTAATTTTTCAATTGTAAATGACCTGAATTAAATATCTTCATTTATCCACCATATTTGGCCCATCTACTAATAAACTGCTAAATAAAGTATTGAGTTAACATTCAGAAATAACATCCAGTGACAACGGTGCTTAATTTTAAGGTTGTGTATGGAAACATATGTATGAAAAACAGCCTACCGAAACACACCAGGATAATGCCTCGTATCGCCATGATATGCTTAAGAAATACAATTCCAGTGGAGAGTGCACGCGCACCTGAGACATCACACCCAGAATATGTCATTCAATGACACCTCACACTTGACCCTGGCTGTCCCGTCTTAATTTCTTACTGAAGTGGATAGTTTCTCATCCATCTACACCCACTGTCACGAAGCACTCTACGGGAATCCCCTTAGTTTCACTTCCATTTTAGCTTACTATATAAAATGATTCACTTCTTTTCTGGATCATCATCTTCATTGCTGTAGTTCTACAAATATGTTTTTTCAACTCGTCTGCATTCTAGGTATGTTGTCATTTCTATTAAACAATGACTTTGATATCAGTCTAACTGCAGACTCACCTGAAATGATGATTTACCTTGTGTTTGTCTATAGCTGCCTACTTGCAAGGTGGGCTTACACAGGATAAGCCTACACAAGAGGTGAAGTCAGTTTGTGGAGAGGACTCAATTCTGAAATGTAAAGCAATACGTAAGCCTGGGGTCCAGTACCGGGCGGTGAGGTGGTACAAGGTAAGCTTTCTATTATTATAATAGCACAAATGTTGTGTTTTGAACCATGCAATATATGTTAAAAAAATATACAGCACTGGTCCTAGACCAGCAACTTGTCTCAGAGCATTTTGTATTATTCTGTACGTAAATCCATGAAACTCCATTTAGTGTGATATATTACGTTTGTTATGGTTACATAAGACAGATGGTTACTAAAGGCAAAAACTAAAGGAAGGGGATTGGTCAGAGTGGATAGGTGGGCATGCAATGTAAATATTTAGCAAATCAAAGGTTGCGAGTTTGAATCTCATCAGGGACAACTTCAGCATTTTAGCAACTTTTTAACTACTTATCATGTTAGCTAACCCTTCCTCTAACCTTAACCATTTTAGCTAACCCTTCACCTAACCTTAATATTTGTAGCTAACCTTTCCCCTAACCCTAACCCTAACTCCTAAACTTTAACCCTAACCTTAACCCCTGAGCCCTAGCCTAGTTAACATTAGCTAGAGTAGCTAGAATTCGTAACATATCATAAGTTTTGCAAATTCATAATATATTTTAAGTCTAGCAAATTCGTAACATATTATAGGAATTGTAGGAATTGTATAGGAATTGTATAGGAATTGTAATTTGTAACATATCATACAAAATGGGTAATGGACATCCACAAATTATTACATACCATACTAAATGTAACATATGATACATATCATACAGATTTACGTAAAGAATAATATGACATTCTCTAAGGTTAAGCAGGTTAAGACCAGCTGTTAGGGGCATAAAGTAACCTCACACCCTCTTCTTGCAGCTGGGTGAGAAGCCCTATAATAAGGAGGCTGGTCTATTGATGAAGAGGCTATCACCTAACAGCACCACCCTACTGTTCACAGGTTTGGAGCGTGAAATGGAACTTTTGGCTGACGATTCTTTCGATATCTTCCTGCCCAATGTAACGGCTGTTGATAGTGGGAGGTACAAGTGTCTCCTGGCAGCACCTGTAGGAGAGCAGAACCAGGAGGGGCAGGTTCACCTCAGAGTGACAGGTGAGTGGGTTCTACTCTCAATGTGTGCTTGTTTTGGTATGTAAGCAAACTGTATACTGCATGTGAGTGTTTCTAAATTGGAGCCAGAGAAAGTTAATCTTTTAAAACATTTCCAGTGAGGCTCAAGGATTTGTGGACACTTGTTTTGCAGGTTGCCTTGAGTCCACAGACCAATCAGAAGAAATGGATACCATTCTAGTTCTTTCCATTGTGGGGATTGTTGCAGCATTGCTGATATTCACCATCAGCTATGTGAGTTACTACACTGTCAGCTGTTCCTCTGAGTTATTTGTTTTTTTTAAACAGATGAAAGAAACAAACATTTTATGGTGATGGTTTCCATCTATTTCATTTTCCTTATTTACTTCATAATGCTAATCTTTACCATAGGTCATCCTAAGGAATATGTTATTGCAAAGGAGTAAGAAGTATCCACAATAACCACTTCTAGATGCACCCCTTGAGAAGAAGGATTTAATGTTGATCTACACTCTGGGGCCAAACTGGTCGAGACAGGGTTCCATAAAGCATGTCTGTGTGTGAGATCCTGTTCTGCTAGTTTGGGCTCATTGTATACTTGAATGTGAAGAGGAAGCACAGAGAAAGACTAGAGCCCATTTGAAGCTGAGCAAGGAGCCTAAGAGTCATGTCTACTTTCCAGAGAGTTCATGTCTAGAGCAGAGGGAGGCAGACAAACCTCTGGACGATCCTGTAGAACTAATTGTGTAGGCATGACTGCAGCATTCAAGAGCCTGTGATGCGCAAGGAGCAGGGCCTGGTGAAAGGACCCCACGATCTAAGCCCCAAGATCAAACCCCAACAAGGAGCTTCAGGAAAGGGAGAATAAATCATTAATGATAAGGCGTGTGGGGTTCTGAGAATATTAAATATACTTATTCATGTCACTGAGGGAGAGAGGGTAATGTATAATGTTTACATTATATCAGGGATCCTATGGTTATCTGTAGGAGGAAGGTATATAGTGTGTTCAATTAAGCTTGGAATGTGCTGAGTGCAGGGAAGCGATCACATGTGCCAGGCATTGATAAGGGGAGAGAGCCATGGATTAGATGAAGGGGGTCGAGGTCAGGTCAGGTCACGTTAAGGGACAAAGAAAAGTTTATGGCCATATTACTTAGTTTCCTGCCTAGCAGTAAAGATACAATCAGATGAGTAGGAGGAGACTCAGCCTAAGAGAAAGGGTTAAATATCAGTGCTTGTGTGAAAATCCTTTTGTCTAATGCAGCTGTATTGATTCTCTGGGAAGAATAAACTTGGTAAAGCTTTCATAGTGCCATTGAGTTTTTACTCTGAAAATTAGAACCTAATAGGGGTCATTCTGCAGGGTCTTTCCATGGCAATGTTGGGGTTTAAATCCATTTACATTTCAGTCAACCCAGTCAATTGAAGTTTCAGTAATTGGAAGTTGAAATGGATTTTGAACTGGAAAATTATCAATGTGTACTGCATTGAATTTCATGCCTAATTAAAATCCTTTATTGACAAGTATTGAAATGGAATTGATCTGAGCACTGTTCAATGGGACTCACCCGTGTTGGGAGGATTTGGTGGGACATGCTGGACTCTGCACAGAGAGATGAAATCAACCAAGACTGCATTCCATCTGAGGCAAGCAAAGCTCTCAATTAACTCTAATTCTCAGGAATGATCGATAACTTTTAGTTCTTTTGTGAGGTCAAAACAGTATATACTTTTTTATGCAGAACCAAAAAATAAAAATGTCATCCAAGCAATAGAAAAGTGGTCTTTGGTGAATAGTGAATATTGGCAAAAAGTAACTGACAGAAAATAAACTTTGAAAAATCTTTATCCGGTTTTTGAATATGATCAGCAATTCTGTGTATACGTTGAAAATAAAGACATGTAAATAATTGTAATGTACTGTATCTGACGTACATGTGCTATGTGTTCTTAGATAAATGTTATTTAACTTTTTCTTAAGACGAGTCTTCACTTTTTTAGTCACCACAGTAGTGATGTTTCTCTTAGAAAAGTTGATTGTTACTCAGAATATTTCATGTTATTAAGATAAATGATTTACCTTACCATTTTACAGAGGCTTGCAAACTAGATACATAACTATGTTTCTGCATAGTATACTGTTTGAGGTGCTAAATGGCTGGCAACAAATCTATACCTATTTCATACGACACATTCTGTCATATTTTATACTAGTTATATACTGGTTCTTGACACGAGTCATTTCCATCACTTGTAATGTGCACATTTTAAAAGGGATGATCCCAATTATCCTCAAGGGCTGACACAGTGATAGCTGAAATATGATATTTTTGGATAGCTGTTTTAATTGTTAAATCCATAAATACCTCTTCACTAATCTCTTGAGTGACAACCGTTCTGTGAAGTCTCTGTCACTGTCATCGACAATCACATTACCCCAAATACATTATAAGGTAACAACATCACACAGCATAAAATGGAAGCTAGGTTACATGTGATCTAAACCACATTGAAAATTAAAATCCTTTAGAAAAATTAAATTTCATGTAGCTTAAAAAAATGTAACTATACAATAAATCTATATTTGTTTTTTATTGCATCACCATATCACAGGACAGATTTGATATAAGGAGTGCATGGATTCGGGTCATATACAATAACAGTGACCTTTTTTCACGTCAACTGTGTGATCATAGCACTCAACACATTATTGCACAATAATAATAAGTGTAACAGAATTAAAGAGTGCAAATGCAAAGCATCTGACCTAAAAAACATTTGCTTATTTGCGGCTCATGTAATACTAGTGTGTATCAAATGACATCTGTCAGTTAATTTTAAAAACTTTTAAAAAACTGATATTTGGTAAGTCTCCATGAAATGTACAAAGTGATACAGTGAGGGAAATTAAAATGCATATAAATGTATAACATTTTTGACAGGTGTTTTTCTCTCACTGTTCAAATAAACCTACCATTAAAATTATAGACTGATAATTTCTTTGTCAGTGGGCAAACGTACAAAATCAGCAGGGGATCAAAAACTTTTTTCCCTCACTGTATCAACCTATTCAGTCAGTCACTTGTCTCTGAGCTTATTGTCTGATAGGGATAAGTGTAGCTTGTAACTTCAAAAAGAAATGTATTTCTGTACCAATAATAAATTGCAGAGTAGATAGTGGACAGTATAAAAATATGTTAAATGTTTTTTTAATCCTTACTAATTTTGACACAGGTTAAGTGAGTATCTTCCTTATAACACAACAGCATTAGGATTTCAGACCAGTAAATCTCCAATTGCCAGTTAATTTAATCACTTCCAAGTCCAAGATGAACCGATTAATCTTGAGAGCTTTCTGTTACTGCTCGGCATCTCTAACATCTATAGTGCCTTCTGAAAGTATTCATACCCCTTCATTTATTCCAAATGTTGTTGTGTTACAGCCTGAATTCAGAATGGATTAAATAAAAACTTTTATCTCACCCATTTACACACAATACCCCACAATGACAAAATGAAAACATGTTTTTAGTATAAATAAAAAATTATAATACAGAAATCTCAAATTTACATAAGTATTCACACCCCTGAGTCAATAGATGTTAGAATCACCTTTGGCAGTGGTGAGTCTGTCTGGGTAAGTCTCTTAAGAGCTGTGCACACCTGGATTGTACAATATTTGCACATTATTATTTTTTAATTCTTCAAGCTCTGTCAAATTGGTTGTTGATCATTGCTAGACAGCCATTTTCAAGTCTTGCCATAGATTTTCAAGTCGATTTAAGTCACAAATGTAACTAGGCCACTCAGGAACATTCAATGTCGTCTTGGTAAGCAACTCCAGTGTATATTTGGCCTTGGGTTTTAGGTTATTGTTCTGCTGAAAGGTGAATTTGTCTTCCAGTATCTGTTGGAAAGCAGACTGAGCCAGGTTTTCCTCTAGGATATTGCCTGTGCTTACCTCTATTCCGTTTATTTTTATCCTAAAAAACTCCTTAGCCCTTGCTGATGACAATCATACCCAAAACATGATGCAGCCACCACCATGCTTAAAAATATGAAGAGTGGTAATCAATGATGTGTTGTGTTGGATTTGCGGCTAACATAATGCTTTGTATTCAGGACATCTAATGCTTTCACATTAGACAATCTGAGATTAGATCTATTATGGAACATTGTTGTAGAATTCAGACTGCTGTCACATAGGCCACATTTAGCCAGAAGCATACCACCCTGCATACCACTGCTAAATTACCTCTGAAGATAAGCAGAGTTGGTCCCTGGATGCTGCTGAACAGGTTTTGGAAGGTCAATGCCCCAGGGCAGTGATTGGGGACATTGCCATGTGTAGGGTGCAGTCTTTGGGATAGTTAAATGGGTGTCCAGACTCTCTGTGGTCACTAAAGATCCCATGGTACTTATCGTGTCCTGGCTAAATTCCCAATCTGCCCCCCCCCCACACACACACACAAATGTAAATATTCCCAGGTTGTTACTGTAAATGAGAATGTATCCTCAGTCAATTTACCCTGTAAAAAAAGAGGGATAAGTGGTTTTCAACCAGGGGACGTAGGAACCCCAGGGGAGAGGGACCCAGAGCTTTTAGGAGCCCTTGAAAATATAAGGAGAAAACTAAGAAATAGAAAATCACAAACTAAAGTTTGACATGCATTAAAATATGAAAAACAATGTTCAATTTTATATAGTGAGTGTCAACAATTAATATCAATCAGACAGTTTACTCTGTGGTATCTCTAATGTAGGTGGACCCCAGATTTGTTATTTTTATTTTTAGTAAGTAAGCCGTGGCCAACTAAGCAGAGCCCTAATGCCCATGGGGGACCCCAGATTTTCTTTCTGTTTTAAGGGGCCTCGGAAAAGAAAAGATTGCGATGCCCTGGCCCTTTGGGAAAAGATCAGGCAATGATTTGACTTTTTATTCAAATACCTGTGCTGTGAGGGAGAACTGACTATACCGAGATAAAATGTAAATGAACATTTTGGTGGACCTTTAAAAGAATACCAGTGACTCGACTCCTGCCAGGGGCAGACCCTGCTAGGGGAATTCTAGATCTTGGTCCAGTGCGTGGAGAGCACAGCCGACCCTGGTCCAGAGCAAGGGGAATTCCTCGGCTGACACCTTTTAAATATGGTTAAGATGTAAATTATTACATTTTCTTATAAACACAGACCTATAGGATTTTTTTATATGCAGTCACACATAGACAACATACCCTCGTCGCGATTGCGCACAGGGAAATATGAGGAGTATCTGATTGGTGCGCGAGACTGTAGCAGCCTAGTGGTTTCGATACATTTTTCTTATCAAAATAAGGTCCATGTTAAAGTTATAGTCTGAAATATATTACATAGAGACCATAACTATGTCTCATTTCAATTGCGTTTTACGTTGCTTTTCCTACTTACCAAAAACGTTTAATCAAAGGCAAGAGCTCCATGTTTGATGCTTGACGAGTTAATCAATAAATGCGGGGTTTGGAAATAGGACAGTCAACAGATTTACTGCAGTCAAAGATTATAGATTTTCTGACAAAACACATGTCTCTCCGCTCTAAAAATGGTAGTTGGCTCCCGCCTCTCTTTTATTTGGATTGGTGGACACATCTCATTATTGTATCAATATTTTTGAATATTCGATGAGGGTTGGTGACGTCACGGCCTGTATTCAATGAAGAGAGATGCTACGCTACTAGCCTCAGACATGAATATGCATATTCCCCTCGAGACTCCGATATAAAGTATTTTTTCTCAAAGTTGCCGGGATGTCACGTGTCCTACTTATATTAGTACACTTGTAACAACTTAACCATTAAGAAAGTATTTATATTCGATCAAATACACTTTTCGTAGCAAACTAATAATCCATTTTGTCTACCACTAGGTAGGTTGACATTTCCTTTCAGGGCTAACAAGTCTTTATGTCCTCCCTTCCACCTTTTTTTTAGACTGCTCTCTAACTGCAGTTACATTGCAAAATTACTGCAGTAAAAAAAACGGTGTTATTTTGGACGCAGTATTTGGAGCATACTGCAGTTATACTGCTCTCTGACTGCAGTTACATTGCAACATTACTGCAGTAAAAAAAAATGTTTATTTTGGAAGCAGCATACTGCAGTGATACTGCACTCTGACTGCAATCTTTTTCGTAAGGGCTGTCCAACAAGGTTCGTCTTGTCATTTGCCTTCTATTTTCCAGTTTGTGTGCACAGCAGGTATATGAAGGATGCTGAAGATACAAGGTCAATATGCGGTGAGGATTCGGTTCTTTACCTGGGGTCAGGCACTGGTCAGTGAGGTGGTACAAGGTAAACTACTTTGTGTTACTCTTTTCCAGGGCATTAGTGTGGCCTGCTAATGCTGACTAAAGCCCTGGATCAGAGACCTCAGGGCCGGCCTCTCATTAGGCAGGATTAGACGGATTGACGAAGGCAACCATATCTGAGCTAAACTGACCAAGAGGCACCTCCAACAACACATAAAACCTCACATAATTATGAGACACCATATTAAAATAGAGACACCAAACCATCTTTTACATTTTCAGGCTATCCTAACTTCCAATTCTTAAAAACTTTAATCAACTATAACTATATTCATTTGCATAAATTAGCACTAAATCACTCACCAACAGTAACTCTTGAACCATTCAGCTAGAGACACCAAACCAACTTTCACAGGTTCTGGCTATCCTAACTTCAAATTCTTAGAAACGTTTAATAACTATGTAAATTAACATAAAACAACTCAGCAACAGTAACTATTGAACTGTTCAAGCTAGAGACACCAAACCAATCAATATATATATATATATTTTTTTTTACAGCTACCTACTTTTTCAAATATAACCAGTCATTACCATTACTACTGCAGTCAGTACCACTACAATAACTTTTTTCAAAACCATAAATACTTTAAGCAAGTTAGCAAGCACACCACATTTTCTTCAGGAAATGTACTTTTCTAGTATTGTAGGCCGCCTTTGTCTAGCCACTTAATCATATCAATCTTCGTCCACTCTTTCCTCCATCTAAAGACAGCAGAACTCACAACTTTTATGTTCCCAGCCAATTTAACCTCAGGTTTGTCTCCTGCTGTCCTGGTGAGCAAAATGTGTCTTGAGTTAATTCATTTTAGCAATTGAACCATGGAACTTGATTTAACTACTATTTGACTATCTGCCTTTTGCTGTTTTTCTGGAGATCTTTGGCTGCTCACACATAAGTGGCTCATACTAGTGATTTACAATCTGGTATGTCCTCAGTCCTCATTGTAATCATCATTATTGAAACTACAGCACTGGCTCCAGACCAGCTGTTAAGGGCATAAAGTAACCTCACACCCTCTTCTCCCAGCTGGGTGAGAAGCCCTATAATAAGGAGGCTGGTCTATTGATGAAGAGGCTATCACCTAACAGCACCACCCAATGGTACGCAGGTTTGGAGCGTGAAGTGGAACTTTTGGCTGATCATTCTTTTGATATCTTCCTGCCCAATGTAACGGCTGTTGATAGTGGGAGGTACAAGTGTCTGTAGGAGAGCAGAACCAGGAGGGGCAGGTTCACCTCAGAGTGACTGGTGAGTTTGTTCTTATCTCATTGTGTGCTTGTTTTGGTATGTAAGCAAACTGTATACTGCATGTGGGTGTTTTAAATTTGACACCCCAGAAAGTTCCTCTGTGCTGATATATACTCAGTGTATTAGTTTCTAGTGTATTATGACTTTTTCATTTGCAGGTTGCCTTGACAATAAGTCCACAGACCAATCAGAAGAAAGCAATACCATCCTAGTTCTTTCCATTGTGGGGCTTATGGCAGCATTGCTCACCATCAGCTATGTGAGTTGTCCACTGTCCTCTCATTCAATGGTGATAGTTTCAATGTATTTCACTTTCCGTTTTTTAAATATATTTTTTACAAAAAAATGATTATCTTTATCATAGGTAACCATTACAAATATGTTAATACAAAGGAGCAAGAAGAATTCATAACAACATCTTCTAGATGCACCCTTTGAGAAGAAGGATTTAATGTTGATCTACACTCTGGGGCCAAACTGGTCGGGACAGGGTTCCATAAAACATGATGTCTGTGTGTGAGATCCTGTTCAGCTAGTTTGGGCTCATTATATACTTGAATGAGGAAAGGCAGAGAAAGACTAGTGAACTTTTGAAGCTGAGCAAGGAGCCTAAATGTCATGTCTACTTTCTGGAGAGTTCACCTCTAGAGCAGAGGGAGGCAGACAACCCTCTGACCGGTCCTGTAGAACCAATATGTGTAGGCTTTTCAAAGAAATAAAACAGAAACTGTAGCCTACACCCTTTCTGATAAATTGAAAGTATCAGGGCCATTATGACAAACTTATACAGAATGAAAGTTAAAGTGAGAGCTTATTCTGTAAAATAAAAGAGAAACCACAGCTCCCCATCCATTATAGAGTCATTAAGTTAGTAAGTGGTGGCTAAAATAAGAGAGGTATGACATATGAGAGGTAAGAAGCATGACAAAAAAAGAATAGGTTGTGTTTTGTAAGAATGCAGTGATAGCATTATTTTGTAATTAAGGTATAGTCAGGCTGTAACGATGTGCGCTGAGAGTCGGGAAGCAAGTTCAGGGAGTGAGTGTTTTAATAAATAAACGCAACATAATACAAAATAAGAAACACGAACAATAGTATTAGAATATTGTAGAGACATGTAAGTATTGTTCTATTAAATTCGAAATGTCCATATAGGCTCGTAACTGATCCCTGGTGGTCTAGTGGTTAGGATTCGGCGCTCTCACCGCCGCGGCCCGGGTTCGATTCCCGGTCAGGGAACATACTGTTTTCCTTTGCTCTGAACAGCTCTTTCTGTATTAACGGTTTGCACTAACATTCTCTTTATAAAGTACATTTTATTTATCCGTTATTTTAACAGGTAAGTTGACTGAGAACACGTTCTCATTTGCAGCAACGACCTGGGGAATAGTTACAGGGGAGAGGAGGGGGATTAATGAGCCAATTGTAAACTGGGGATTATTAGGTGACTGTGGTGGTTTGAGGGCTAGATTGGGAATTTAGCCAGGAAACGGGGGTTAAACACCCCTACTCTTGCCATGGGATCTTTAATGACCTCAGAGAGTCTGGACACCCGTTTAACGTCCCATCCGAAAGACGACACCCTACACAGGGCAGAGACCCCAATCACTGCCCTGGGGTATTGGGATATTTTTTTAGAGCAGAGGAAAGAGTGCCTCCTACTGGCCCTCCCAACAGCATCTGGTCTCCCTTCCAGGAACTGACCAGAAACAACCCTGCTTAGCTTCAGAAGCAAGCCAACAGTGGTATGCAGGGTGGTATTACATCAGTGTTCTCTTTATAAAGTACATTTTATATCAGTGTAGGCTGCTGAAGGGAGGACAGCTCATAATCATGGCTGGCATGGAGCAAATGGAATGGCATCAAACTATGTGTTTGATGTATTTGATACCAATCCACTGATTCCGCTT
Source organism: Oncorhynchus nerka (assembly GCF_034236695.1). Lineage (NCBI taxonomy): Eukaryota > Metazoa > Chordata > Actinopteri > Salmoniformes > Salmonidae > Oncorhynchus > Oncorhynchus nerka. Next base: position 18,700,147 of record NC_088398.1, on the reverse strand, counting down.
CCAGACGTTACCACGAGCCTATCCTCCCAAATAAAGGTGCCACCAACCTCCTGTGTTTTATGTTTAAGCAATAAGGCACGAGGAGGTGTGGTATATGGCCAATATACCATGGCTAAGGGCTGTTCTTAATCACTACGCAAAGTGGAGTGCATGGATACAGCACTTAGCCGTGGTATATTGGCAATATACCACAAACCCCCAAGGTGCCTTATTGCTATTATAATTTTATTTATGTTTTAACCTTTATTTAACTAGGCAAGTCAGTTAAGAACAAATTCGTATTTACAATTATGGCCTACACCGGCCAATTGTTCGCCAGCCTATTCCTGCATAAACTGGTTACCAACGTAATTAGGGCAGTAAAAATACATGTTTTGTCATACCCGTGGAACACGTCACGAGTATGTCAGCCAATCAGCATTCAGGGCTCGAACCACCCAGTTTGTAATGCTTATTTTATATGTTGAATTCATTTATTCACAAATGTTTGTACTTGGTCATTGATTAAGTAACATTTCTGAGAAGCGTCATTGCCACAGTCAATATGAAGAAACCAATTAATTAACTCACTACCCAACATGGTAATAATTGAAACATAGTTACACGTACAAGTGAAATTAGGAGGTAGTTATCTAGGCCTTGTGGTTAAGGCGACAGACTAGAAATCTTCCCGAGCAGGTCAAAATCTTGCGGACAACGGGTTGTTGTTGTGTGCTGTAGCCTGCTGAATCATAATATAAGTTCAAATGTCAGAAGTCTCTTTTTATAGACAAAAGATGTTGGATATGAAAGATTTCTGTCAAAAATTTAAATCAGATGTTGTCGTGGCCGAGTGGTTAAGGCGATGGACTAGAAATCCATTGGGATCTTCCCGCGCAGGTTCGAATCCTGCCGACAACGTGATATTTTTCTCCAGTGGTTGCCCAAGCTATCATAGATAGCCAGTATCTCTTATTGTATCACAACACACAATTCACTAGCTACACGGTATCAATCTTTACCTACTTGAAATGAGGTTACGCCTGTCAATCAAGCACTCCTGTTCATGACAGCAGCAGTACCTGAAGCTATGGCGGACGAATTGCTAGATGAGGTTGAAACAAAGTTCTGTCGCAATGTTTCATTGACGCCACAACTTCAAGGGAATGTTTAACACAAACTGACGGAGAAAAAAAACTGGTGCATAGTAAAATGCAAGTGTTAACAGGCTAACGTTAACTAGTACGGGGGAAATGGACTAACGTTAGCAAACCAAGTGGTTGACCATGACTGACACAGTGGAAGCTTATGCAACGTAACTAACGGCGGTAGCTATGTAACGTTAGCTAATTAGTTGCAAACGCCAGCCTTCCTAAAATGCATTGTTATTTCATCAAGCATGTTAGCTAAATCACCTAGTTAGCTATGTAACGTTAGCTTGCTAAAACTGTTCCTCGCTTCACACCGTCAGCACCACTGACGATACACCCAGAAAAACGGACAGCGAAGATATAGATGCCCGTCTTGAGGACATACTTGACGATGACTTCGATTCCCTTGAGCTAAACGTGAGTAAATAACCTTAGCTACATCGCCTTGCAATGTTGAATGCTGTTGGCTAAAACATAACAGCATCTACTGTCCAGTAGTAGATAAGCAACCCATAGTCGCTAATTAGCTGGATATCACAGTATTAGCTAGCTATAATTAGATAAATACAAGGCTATGTTTGATTGTATTTAGCCTGTTTCCAATGGGAAGGTTGCTATCATATTTAACCTTCTGATTCCAATGTATTAGCCAACGTTACATTGCAAAAGGGCTGCCCCCTAGGTAGTCTCATATTTGCTTAACTTTACACATTTGCAGACAGGACAGCTTCCTAAAACGGCAAAGACGAAGTCATTGCCACAGGCAACAAGAAAGTAAGTAAGTTTGTGCCAATAACTCAAATTTAAAGAACCTCACATATTCATGTGAGCATAGTTGGTTGGTAGTAGTCGTACATGTAGGTAGGTAGTAGACGTACATGTAGGCAGTTGTCGTGGCCGAGTGGTTAAGGCGATAGACTAGAAATCTATTGGGATCTTCCCGCGCAGGTTCGAATCCTGCCGACAACGGTTTGTTTTGTGTTGCAGCCTGTTGAATCATAATATCTGGCTGTATCGTTCTGTCAGTGTTATACTGCAAAAATTCAGATGTGTTCATTATTATTGAAACTCAGTAAATGTTATCTAAGACATCGGTATATCTCTGTTGCATGCTGTCAATGTTATTGTATGTTTTACAGTTGTCATTATCTTAGGCAGACCAAAATGGTCATTCACAGGAAGCCATAAAGTCTAGTATAATGAGACTTTGGTAAAGCATGTGTTTGATCAACGCTCTCTTTCGATCCCAATTTGTTCTTATGTGAAATATTTGACAGTCTTATGTCCAACAATAAAATTATAAAATATATATATATATTTTTTTCTCAGAAAACGTGGGGGGCCAAATAAAATCACTCGCAGGCCACCAGTTGGGGAACCCTGTTGTAATGTTAAGTGTGTGTAAGCATGGATCACATTTTAATGACTCGTTGTTTAACATGGGCTGACAGGTCGTGTGACCAGCTGAAATGTATCTCCTGTGACTTTCGGGTGGCCATGTTTGACGATCATGAATGGGACCCCTCGTGTGATTACCTATTCTTCAGGTGAGCCTCCTCTCATTGGGCCGGATCTGTCATTATGGGTTAACAAACTCTTTGCGGAATTTAAATATTGTTATTATCTTGAAACAAGTTTGAAGTTGTTACAGAAAACCACAAATCCCAAATTTCTCAGATTTGAACAGAAGAGGGCAGTGTAAACCTTTTATTTTGGGACTTCGTGAAAATAAACTGGAATAATCTTCATTTGATTCTTAATGTAAAATACCCTTTCAGTGAGGATTATGACTTTCAACCTTTGATTGATATCCACCCTTTCAGAGAAACGGGTAACTTTTTGCCAAAGTGAGAATGACTACACAGTGGTTTAATTTAAAACTTTTTTTAACCGTGCTCTGAGATCAGTGCATGGCAGATAGGAATTTCATAGGACAACTGGTACTAGTGGATGGAGACAGACAACACAACAATGCCACCTTGGGTGCCTCTCTGGTTCAATATTGTGTTGTTTCACTGACAGAGAGCTTGCCCATGATAACAAAGACACTTAAGCTTAGTTAATGCAGTGAAGTGGAAGACGTTATAACAGTAGCGCTGTAAGTATGCAGGCGTGGGTATTTGGCGCTCTTAACACCAAGACAGGAATTAAATTATTCTAGGCTACACTAATTTGATACTATTGGTGAGAGTCGACTTGAAATGCAAACTAAGACAATAGACAGAAGGGCTGTGCTCAAATGGGAGAAAAACATTTTAAAATCGAAAAAGAGCATGTGCAGTGGCTGATGTTCCAAGCTTGTGGGTTTTGCTGTCGGTGTTCTGGTGGACACTTGGTGGTTTCAGGCTTTGTGCTGGAGTATAGAGGTTTTACTATGTTGCTGAGAGACTAGGGCTCCTCTACAAGACATGGGGGATTCATTTATCATTCAAGTGTGCTTGTTAAATGCAACATAACGTATTGTGCAAATGATGCTGAAATGAAGCTTTAGGATGGACATGCTTACCATCCTTACCATACTTCCATGTCCATTGTGTCTTGTCTAATTTGTCTTTCCACCCAAATGTATTATTTCAGCTGTAAATTGCAGGTTAACTCTGGAATATTTGTGATGTTTCCAATCATTCAACAATCTTTCAAGGGTCCTTGGATGCTGGTTTTGTTCCATGCACATGACCAATTTGGGTCAAGTACTTTGTGAATTTAGTACTACTTATCCTATCTATAACTCTACATACCAGTATTATACTGTGAGATAAATTAATCTATTCATCTAGCTCATTGCTTAGCTAACCAGCCTTGTCTCTTTGTATCTCTGCAGGAGCAACATGCGAGACTGTCAGAAGCTGCGGGCCAAGCTGAGGAGAAGAAAGGGGGCGCGAGTATACGCCTGCCAGTGTAGCTGGCACTCTGCTCGAGACCTCACCGACCTGAGAGGACAGCACCAGCTCAAATGGGTCTGTGGGAAGCATGACGTGTGACAGCCTTCTTTCTATCACACACACACACACACACACACATCACTTTGAAGTTACTTGAAAACCAATGTCCTCTTGTTATAGACATCCCAACACATATTTTTCTGCCTTGAGAATGATATAGGTCTTTCTCTGCATTACATTTAGTGTGTTCTGGGTTTAAATGAACACGGTAGGTCTTCTGCTATCTTTAGAGATGTGATTTTAGCTAGCTCAGTTTTAAGAGCAGGTATATGTCAGACCATATTTGTGTGAAAACGGTACTTAGGAAAGATGAGGCTAAATATATATATATAATGTGTGTGTGTAGTATTTCAGTATGTTACATGCTTTTCTGTAGCCTTTCCTTCTCTGTCTTAGTTTCTATCTCCCTTGTCCTTTTGTTTATTTCCTCTTCTGTCCCTTTGAGTCAAATGTGTTCTCTGTTCAGGGATTCCTGATCTTACCATTCATGTATTGTGTATAATATGAAGTTGAGATTAGTGTGGAGTTAAATGATGCAAGCTTTTCCTGTTGCATCTGTGCTAGACATTTAGACATACAATATTAAACATAAAAGCATTACTTCACTCTGACCGCCAAGTAGTTGATAAATGAATCATAATCAAATTAAGTAGTCTGTGTATAGTTTATTAAATATGTACTAATTTATTCATCATCAGGGAACCATAAAAAACGCTTAACTGCCAAAGACATTCATGGGATTTGTTGTGAGGATTTGTTGTGATAGCCCAGTCAGAAGTAGGTATTTTGGATAGTAAAAAATGTGCTCATATTCTGTACAAAACATCTGCATATGCGTGTATAGACTAGGCTATTCATATTTAGTCATAGTTGAATAGATGTTGTATGCACTTATTATTTTTTTTTAGCTTTTTCTCCTTGATAATATTAACACAATTGAATTTCAAGTTTAAAAAGTTTGATGTGCATTGACTGTGCTTTGTGTGGCTCAGATCACTGTATTAAATCAATATCAGTGACAGTGTAGTTTGTTGACAATGCTGGTCATTCTGTGTAGTGGAGAAGCGAATGGGGTTAAGACCGTTGGGCCAGTAACAGAAAGGTCGCTGGTTCGAATCCCCAAGCTAACGAGGTGAAAACATATCTGTCTGTACCTTTGAGCAAGGCAATTACACTTCATTTCCCCTGTATGTCTTTCTGGATAAGAGCATCTGCTAAAATGTAAATGATGATAGTTCTCACTTCACTGCTATGTTTGATGAAATGCTAGTAATTTGTTATGTCATCGTAGTCACTGTCAGAAAGAGACTGGTCCGGGTCTTCTTTCACAGTAGCATCACCAATCCCCTCTTCATCTTGGACTCCTATGTTCTCATAAAGCTCCGAAGAGGATGAGCTGCTTGAATCTTCTGTATAAAAGACTTACATTACCATCTACATACATCTACAATAGGCTACATGTTTTCAGCAATTGCATCTACAATGCCTTCAGAAAGTATTTATACCCCATGACTTTTTCCATATTTTGTTGTTACACAGCCTGGATTTAAAATAGATTAAATTGAGATTTTGTGTCACTGGCCTAAACACAATACCCCATAATGTCAAAGTGGAATTATGCTTGTAGACATTTTAACAAATTCATAAAAAATGAAAAGTGTTATGTATGGGACAAATCCAACACATCACTGAGTACCACTCTTCATATTTTCAAGTATGGTGGTGGTTGCATCATGTTAAGGGTATGCTTGTCATCAGCAAGGAGTAGAGTTTTTTGGGGGGATAAAAAAACGGAATGGAGATAAGCACAGGCAAAATACTAGCGGAAACCTGGTTAAGTCTGTTTTTCAATAGACACAGGGAGACAAATTCACCTTTCAGCAGGACAATAAACTAAAACCCAAAGCCAAATATACACTGGCATAGTTACAGTTTTGACTTAAATCGGCTTGAAAATCTATGGACGGACTTGGAAATAGCTGTTTAGCAATGATAAACAACCAACTTGATAGACCATGAAGCATGTAAAAAAGTATAATGTGCAAATATTGTAGAATCCATGTGTGCAAAGATTTGAGAGATTTACCCAGAAAGACTCATATTGGTAATCACTGCCAAATGTGATTCTAACATGTTATTTAAATTAAAATATATTTTTCATTTTCTAAAAAAGTGCAAACATTTCTGAAAACATGTTTTGACTTTGTCATTATGGGGTATTGTGTGTTTTTATTTATGTTATCCATTTCTGAAAACATGTTTTGACTTTGTCATTATGGGGTATTGTGTGTTTTTATTTATGTTATCCATTTTGAATTCAGGCTGTAACCAAGTGGAATAAGTCCAGGGGTATGAATACTTTATGAAGGCAATGTACATTACAGACAGTACATGACTCTAGAATCTACTGCACAGTTGTGATCCATGTAGGGGAATACGGGTACCTGGTGCCGCCATTGAACATGACTTAATGTCAAGGACCAGGCTTAATCTTTGTCAAGGGAACCTACCCTTAATGATAATGCATCAATGTTTGAACATTTTAAATCACCCTTTTGTATTAACGGCATAGCCACAGGAAATAGGGGTGCTGAGGGTGATGCAGCACCCCCTACTAATTCAAAATGAAATAATAAATAAACAATTCTAATGAACAAAAAAAGTACAATTAGAGAACAAAGCCTTAATTACTCCTGTATGAGCGGAGAAAAATACTAATCTTCAGTCGCTTAGTAGCCTGTTCTACTCCCGACCAAAAGCCTGTGACTTGTCAATGTGATTTTGTTTCACCTGAATCTCCATCTATATTTGGTTAATTCTCTGGCTGGGCAAATAAGTAGAGGTGGTAACTGAGGTGGTAACTCATCTATTTGTTTGCTCATCTATCACTGATTAGAAACATTTAGCATGCAGTAATGTACCCTAAATCAAGCGTAGGCCGATTGTTATGCTAGGTCGTGTATAGGCAACTCCAAAAGCCAGCAGTGGTTGTGAAATATGAACAGGAGACTCATGCTTTTGAAAGTATAGATTGCTATTATTTTCTATGGGTATCATGATGAAGACACTCTCAATGTAAGACCCTACGGCTGCTCCCTATCAAAGCAGAGGGAGGATAGAAAAGAGAAAAAGCATGGGCTTGCCTTGGGCTCTGTTTCAAAATCACTTTTATTTATATGACAGCAGTTCCACACGTTGCCGTGACGCAAATTGTGTGGGAAAAATATTCTGGATTTTATTCTGTTATATTTCATTATATTCTCAGCCTACTATGAAATGTGTTGACTGTGACCAGTGTAGCCTAAGTGTGTCTTATCTGTTTAATGAACCAAATAACTTGGTTTTATATTTATGGCACAGCCATTTAGCCTATAGGGTGCACAGACCAGTAACATAATTAAACTCAAAATATGGCATTATTTTGTATTATTTTTCAAATAAATTGTATCGGTCCTATAATGTTTCTTAGGACCTGCCAAAAAAACAAATGAATAGTAGATTTCTTTGTGATGGTGTATATTTATTAAAATAAATCCACCCACATCTACTCCCACTCCTAATCATGCCGGCTTGTGCACAGTAGATATAAAATGCTTATCCCGGCAAGAATGTGGTAAAAATGGGACCGTATGAATTGGGTTCTAAAAAACATTGGCAGATAAAACCATTTTACAGGCAACATGCAGTGAAGTCTGTCTATAAAGGGTATTAGTGTCCATAGTTTAATGGCAGATTAGTGAAAAAACAGAGCTGGCCAATTTCCTCCATCTGAATGAGGACAGTCTCTCTCTTCCGCTCTCTGTTGGATTCAAGCATGCGCCTGCCAGAAATATTTACCCTTTCAATTATTCACTGTGATAGTTTTCGCCAGATTTACTAAGGGAATTAAGTACAATTTAAATCCTCACAGATGTTTATGCCCCATACCCAATGGCCCCATCTGTCAGACTACCTTAGTTCTTTGAATTGAGTTTTGACACAACTTGAAATCACATTGGCTTATAAACTTAGAGAAACCTTTTGAATATGATTTGTTCTGTTTCTTTCAGGGATTACACCGGTGGTCGTCAAATTAATGTCAGGTTTTGAAACACAAGATGACACCAGCAAGGAGACTGAGAATTAGTCTCTGCAGGGAACATTACACGGTTCAATGGAAATTCTGTCCACCTTTGAAACACACATGCAGAGACTCATCAGAAATATCAGGTACCTTGATTTTGATTGCTCAGTAGGTGGCAGCTACTGTTCACAGGCTGTTGCTGATCCTGGTGTGTACTGGTTGATTGCACAGGGGAATGCGTATAGGTGTTCTCTGAGGAGAAAATGAGAAAATGTGCTCCCAGTGAAGTAATTACGAATCTACATATTTTCTCCCAAAAACAAAAGTGTAGTGCAAAAAGCCTTTGCTGTTGTGTCTACTCCATCCAGTGTTTAGACACAGCCAGATAAATGAGGTGTTTGTTGTGTCTACTCCACCCAGTGCTTAGACACAGCCAGATAAATGAGGTGTTTGTTGTGTCAGTGTTTAGACACAGCCAGATAAATGAGGTGTTTGTTGTGTCTACTCCACCCAGTGTTTAGACAAATGAGGTGTTTGTTGTGTCTAGCCAGCCAGATAAATGAGGTGTTTGTTGTGTCTTGTGTCTGTTTGTTGTGTCTACTCCACCCAGTGTTTAGACACAGCCAGATAAATGAGGTGTTTGTTGTGTCTACTCCACCCAGTGTTTAGACACAGCCAGATAAATGAGGTGTTTGTTGTGTCTACTCCACCCAGTGCTTAGACACAGCCAGATAAATGAGGTGTTTGTTGTGTCTACTCCACCCAGTGCTTAGACACAGCCAGATAAATGAGGTGTTTGTTGTTCTCGTGATATTGATTTGAACGGACCTGACTGTAGATGCTGTTCCACTGCCATCCCCACGTTGTAGTAGGATTCCCCTGATGATGTACTGCTACTCGATCCCAAGGATGGCTCTCTTCCACAGATCAAGTCTGTGAGGGCAGTTTTTCTCAAATCTGGACCTGGGTGGTTAGCATTCCACACAGTTACTCTGTTAACGTTGACTCATGAGAATGGATTTCATAGATGCACTGACTGACTCCACAAAAGCATTTTTGGACTACAATTATTTTATTTTGTTTATTTTTTGCAGCATTTGCCGTTGAGCATTTTAGACTGACCTGAGTCCAGCAGCTCCTTCTCCAGTGTCTCAATGTTCTCATAGCATTCCCCAGAAGACGTGCTGGATGACACCAGCGAATGACCTGGATATACAAATGTTTGTTAGTGCTAGTATGTTACAATTAGGGCTCTTATTCAACTTTTCTGTCACCATGGCAATTTTTTGAAAATTAGAACTTTTCTGATTCCTTGTTCTGCAAACGGTTATAGTAAAGTCCCAGATTTTAAGAGGACATTATGTCCTTTTAAGAGGATGAAGAAATCTGTTCTATATGGACACAATACGATCATGGTAAAAAATCTGGTTCACCCAACCTGACAGTAACTTACAGCTTTGGGTGGCAGTGTTATTTCTCTCAATGCCATTGATTGTCTCAGTAACAATATTATATTTCTCAGGAGCGTCAGAGGTCTCTGCTGTCTGCGTGGTTTCCCATGGCTCTCTGCTTGTGCTCACTCCATTGTCAAGGACCCTGACTAATGAAAACATAAAAGACCATTTGGTTGGCACTGTGAGCAAGTCCTTGGACCACTTTCTCCCTTAATAGCCATGTGTCACTTCCCATATTTTTTCTTTTAGAATTGCACTATTTATCCAAAACTATGAAGATTAACTGACCAAGTGCAGTAGCCATGGCAACAGAGGGTTGGTCATTGAAGTCATCGTTTTCATAGTCAGAGTCACACGAGGCTTCGGTGTCATTCTGAGAGGGCTGTTTGGAAAGGTACTGTGGAGCTGCATGAAAGGCCACAGAGAAAATGACAAATGGGACACTTGAACTAATAAGACATTCCCTAAAATTGCAAGTAACTAATGGGCACAGAGAGGACAAGTGCACCAGTAGGAACTCACTGTAATCAGCTGTGTCCATGGTGACTGTGAGGAGGTTGACACTCTCCCCTCGGTCGGTGTGTTGAGACTGGATGGACAGCAAGCGGCCATCTTGTCTTTGGTGAACCAGAAGTGCTAGTAATGAAGGGAAAGTTTTGCCTTTGAAACGTATCTTTACCGAAGCTAGGATAATAGGTTTGTTGGCCTTTGTTGTCTTTGATGTTGGACAAGAAAATAAGGACAACACATCTCAAAACCAATTAAATATTTGAATTAGACCGCCGTCACATATGGCACATATTCATACATCATCCTTGTGAAATAATAAATGCTGCTTTTTTAAATTTAAAGTTGGTGTGAAAACAACACTGGTGGTGGGACTCTCTTAATGAGCAATCAACCAACCCAGGGGAATGAATACTGTTCCAGTTTGGTGATATCCTTTGTGTACTGTATTGAATCACATTGCTTTGTGTTGTTGTATTATCATAATTGGCAAACCATTGAGAAGAATATGTAATACCCTTCTGACTAAGCAGTTTCTCAGTCTTAATTACTACTCATTGATGATAGCATGTTTGTTGTTGTTGGTGTGAACAAATGGGGAGAGTGACAGTTGAGTCTGAGGCAAGAAAAGAGAAAGAAAAATAGAGAAACACGATGACTCACCAGCTCTCCTCCTGTAAGACAGGAAGAGTGAAGCATTGGAGAGGAGTGTGAGGAGGAGGGCTATAGACAATGCGATGCAGCCCCAGACAGCAGCTACGGGAGGAGAGGACCGGCTCTCTGCACTGGTGACTAGTAGAACTGAGCCTGATGGAAACAAGAACAAATCATAGTGCAGCGTACAGACTAGATAACAAATTCTTCTTGACATGTTCTAATGAGCAGAGCAGACACTCTTGGTGTATTATTACACAGATGGAGGGTCATGTGTGTCAGCATCTATTGAAGGTACCTGTGGTTGAAGTCTGGGTGTTCTGTTCTGCCGTCTCGTTGCCTGGTTGAGATGGAATTCCTGTCAGGGAAATGGACAAGTCCTAGAGGTGTTAGAGAACTAGAATGTATAACAGATGCATGGCTCACTTCTCCTGAGTGCTCAAGGCACTCTTGTTTGAAAGACGGGGAACATTTTTGCTTAAAAAAACATTTGCTCAAAAATTGTAAATCCAAGAGGAGTTGTGTTTGTCCATCTGTGTATCTAATGATCTATTGAACCAATATCGGACTCTTATTCAAAAGTTAGACATTTCAGTCAGTCATTTGGCAATTACTGCCAGGAATGTTTGAGTTTTTCTCTTTAAAAAAAAAAGTACTTTGAAATGTGTAGGACTCACATATTGATGGATGTAGCCTTTTGAGTAGGCCTACATAATGAACTATCACTTGAGGTGTTCGAAATGGATCGGAAACATGGTCAACAAGCCATGGCCTTGACAGAACTGGAGTCTCAGACACTAAAACTCACACTATACATTTAGCAAACATTGTTCATTTAGATGCAAGATTCAAAACCCATGGACGTGCCGAACAACTGTTGTCATGTTGAGGTCAAGGCAGTTTGGATGTTTTCTCACCAAGGAACTCTTGAACTTGGCTCCCAGGTTGAACATCTTCCATTGAGGGTCTTCCTCAGACAGAGCGTGGTATTGAGGTGGTAAGTCTACTTTCTGAGTGACATGCATTATACTTAGGCCTGTGTGTTTTTGTGCTGCCTGTGTGTTTCTTTTTTTTTTTCCCGTTAATGAAAATAACAATAATTCATATGCAAAGCAGCTGTCTCTTTTCTGCTTACGACCTCTCTCACATCACCTGATCTCTGCGCTACTGTAGGAGGATTTGAAGCTTGTTCGTCAGTATCAGTGCTGAGTGTGACTGAGACTCTGAGTGCTATCCATTCAGACACGCTGATAAGGTCACGAGTCAAATCATTCTTGATTCGCTGAAAATCGGCGCTAAGATGATGGGGACTTGGTTCGTCACCAAGACACCGGATGTTCAGTCATGGTAATGTGTTTTACATGTTATTACTGCACTATCCATATTCAGACCAATCTAAAGATAATATAAAAACACTATGACATGATTCTGAAAACAGTAACTGACAATGATAATATTATAGCTGCAGGCTTACCTGAACAAACCACTGCAGCGTCCTCTTTGTGTCCACAGTCGTTGACTGTCCCCATGGAGGGACACTCCCATAGGTTCCTCTCGCTCCCCCCACAGTTCACTTCATCTAAGAGAACCAGACCAACACCCGCTTCAAAGGACCCGTCCTCCCCACTCACATTTAGGGCAGAGCCACAGCCCAATTGAGCACAGACCACGCCCCCATCTCTCAGGTCCCAACTATCGTCACACACCGTTCCCCATTTTTCCTCTCTCCACAACTCCACCCGTCCTTCACAGTGGTGTGAGCCTCCAGCCAATCGCACGGCCTGGTGCCCTGAGGAATGAACAGATCAACCAATCAGTTCATAGATCATCAGAATACCTAGATAGAAGCTGGGCCTCGCTCAGGATCATTAAAAAGCAGCTTGAAAATGGAAGCGTGCTGAAGGGAGGAACTTGTTGCAAAGCGTCCACAAAACACTTGAGACAGCCCATATGATGGCTCTCCATGGCATGCAATTTGCAGGCGTTACTGCAACAATGTGTTTGGGGTTGCTTGTTAACAGTGGTAGCTATTACTCTTGCTCAAGATAAATTGTGCCGATCCACTCATAAGCTTTGCAATGAGGGTCTTACCACAGGTTATCTCAGTCAGGTTAGAGCAGTCCGTGTATGAGAGCTCTGTACAGTTCTCCACCAGTAGGTCTCTGTAGACACACTGGCTCAGACACGTTGAGCTGGAGTAGTTTAAAGTAGCTGTGCCATTCTGTCGGAGCTCATACACTGCCCCGCAGCTCAGGTTGGTACATATGTCCTCCACCACTTTGGCCCACTCTGCAGACCCAAGGTCAAAGGTCACCGGCCTCCACAGCCCTCGATGGAGCACCTCGACAACCCCAGAGCAGTGCTGAGATAGCCTGGGGGGGTGAGATATGGCTGGAGGGGTGGGGAGATGCAGAATCAATATGAGAGTGAAATACAGATGGCTGTTTATATTTCCCCATGTAGTGTAGTCACATGTACAGTACATGTTATACAGCATAGTACACACACATTGAATGCCCTAGCTGTTTGTTGGCCTATCGGTTGCTGTGCTCTTTGCAGACGTTCAGCAGAGCAGCCACATCCTGTGAGTCATGTCCTGTGGAAATGTCACTGGGTGGTGAATTCGGAGGGGGACACTGAAGTCGACCAACCTGATTCTAGAAACACCACGGGACCAAATACTCAGTGGTTTCAAACCATGTGACACTGGAGCCTTTAGTTCTGCATATCACACTTTAGTCTTCACTTTTTTCCCGGTTTAAATGTGGAATTGCACTTCATTTAGGTTCAACAAATAGAGAATGAAAACCAGGTTAGTGTAGTATGATTATAACTGATTGATAGCATTTTCCTTAAAAATCTGACTCTACGGACCATTTGATATCCTCTATGACACAAATGACAATTGATCATTCTTTTCTTCTTTTTGTTTTCTGTTTGTGTGTTAGAGAGAGCATGTTTGTGTGTTAGAGAGAGCATGTTTGCGTGTTACATTTACATTTAAGTCATTTAGCAGACGCTCTTATCCAGAGCGACTTACAAATTGGTGCTTTCACCTTATGACATCCAGTGGAACAGCCACTTTACAATAGTGCATCTAAGTCTTTTAAGGGGGGTGAGAAGGATTACTTTATCCTATCCTAGGTATTCCTTAAAGAGGTGGGGTTTCAGGTGTCTCCGGAAGGTGGTGATTGACTCCGCTGTCCTGGCGTCGTGAGGGAGTTTGTTCCACCATTGGGGGGCCAGAGCAGCGAACAGTTTTGACTGGGCTGAGCGGGAACTGGACTTCCTCAGTGGTAGGGAGGCGAGCAGGCCAGAGGTGGATGAACGCAGTGCCCTTGTTTGGGTGTAGGGCCTGATCAGAGCCTGGTGGTACTGAGGTGCCATTCCCCTCACAGCTCCGTAGGCAAGCACCATGGTCTTGTAGCGGATGCGAGCTTCAACTGGAAGCCAGTGGAGAGAGCGGAGGAGCGGGGTGACGTGAGAGAACTTGAACACCAGAAAGGTTGAACACCAGACGGGCTGCGGCGTTCTGGATGAGTTGTAGGGGTTTAATGGCACAGGCAGGGAGCCCAGCCAACAGCGAGTTGCAGTAATCCAGACGGGAGATGACAAGTGCCTGGATTAGGACCTGCGCCGCTTCCTGTGTGAGGCAGGGTCGTACTCTGCGGATGTTGTAGAGCATGAACCTACAGGAACGGGCCACCGCCTTGATGTTAGTGTGTTAGAGAGAGCATATTTGTGTGTTAGAGAGAGCATGTTTGTGTGTTAGAGAGAGCATGTTTGTGTGTTAGAGAGAGCATATTTGTATGGGATGTTCCTCCCACTTTGCCCTAAAGGAGCCTTACACATCATCATCATAACCCTCAGAACAATGAAAATATCGTCTCACTATGGCTTATTTGATGGTGACCTGTATCATTATAGTAAAACAAATGCCTTTGCCTCATATAATTTCGATCTCAGTATAATGACTTGTGAGCAATCAAGTTCTCTGCAGGATCGTTGCTTGAGGTTGTCTCCTCCCTCTAAGAAGCACACAGACACCTTATCCATTCATCCTTCTATTTTAGCACCTAGCAATTTGACTGGATGGGCACGAGGGATTGGAATTTGGGGTTTAGGAAGGAATGGGGGGTGGTATTCAGAGAGTAAGATCGATGTAGATTGCAGTGGCCTCCGGAACCAAATGAAGCTTGATTGGAGGCTCGGGTTCTGAGGATCTTTTTAGCATAATACCAACCATTTAAATAAAACTGGAACTCACTAAGATTGGATGTCTGCTGCTCATCAGTCTCTCTCGACCCAGAGAAGTTCCCCGGAACAGAGTAGTCTTTATTTAGAAAGCCTGAAAAGATAAAAAACAAAGTAAACTAAGATAAATGAAAAATGATTGTAGTTATGCGTAGTGTAGTTATGAGAGTATTCATGCAGCTGTCCAATCAGTTATTTCATCTTACCACGTGTTGTCAATGCTTTATGAAGACCAGGACAGGCAGCGGTAAATTACCAACAGGTTATTGAATTTGGCTCTAATCAGAATAATCTTTTCCATTTTGTAAACTGTCTGTTGATGGTATTTCAAGGTGGCTACACAATAGTCCCATTAGAAGGATATAATATGGAGTCTGTAAATCACTATATTTACGTTGGATTTCATAACAGCTATTATCAACTGCCTCAGTTGGTTAATTTAGTTGTTAGATGGATATGCCATGAATAACATCTGTGGCTCAATGTTGAATTAAAACCAATTTCACACTAGCAATGTTTGAGGAATCAATGCAGATAATGAATCATCTTTGTGAAGCAAAATAGTTGTTCATGCTTTAACCCATGTCACAGCTCTCCTCCTCGGAAAGCAAATCATTCTGAACTGTCACTTTGTTTATGTATCTCTGTGACAAATTAGTGATTCATACAAAATGTTTACGTTTCAGCCAATTCTTGTTCACTATGGTTGGTTGATTTGAATTCCCTGTACTTTTATGTTGCGTCAAGCGGTCTTTGAATTTTAGCTAGCTGGTGTTCGATGAATCGTATTGGCTGTTGCAGTAAACTTCTTACATTGGCAAGTAAAGTAATCCTCTGTAAGATTGTGCAGCATTTAGCCTACAACTAGTTGGCATCACTCCGGTCAGCCCTTTTTGTATAAATATTTTATTACTTGTTTGAACACACCAACACATGGCTGTCAAAAAGTAGAATAAAACGAAACAAACAAATTCATTTTAAAATATGGTGATGTTGAAGCATAATAAGAAAGCAAATGTGACTCCACTGCCAACTATTTTGATGTGCATATCTTTAGTATTAACAAACAACTCATACAAACAATTGTAAAATACATTTGATGCTGTGTTTGATGTACATAGAGTACAACCGTCATACTTTCCATCAAAAGAGCCAATGAAGATAATATAATTGAATACAATCAAAGTAGAAATATTAGATGAAACTATGTTACCTTGAGAGAGAACCAGAACTGACAGAAGTATTGTTGTCCTGAACAGTTCCATCTCACAGAAAACAGTTAGGCCCGGGGTCCTTTGAGCATACTCCTCAACCGGAAACAACTTTGTTCTTTTAATATTAATAACAATCAAACAAATAATGCAAGTTACTGATCTTATCATGAATAAAGCAGTGTTCTATATGTCAGAACTTGTGTACTCACTATATTTCTGTTTGCACTGCTGCAACTTGTGGTTTTCCACAAGCATCGTCTCTGACACAAAATCAAATAGGCTTCTGTCTGTAGAGCACTACTTTCTCAGACACAGACTGGCTGTGAGATACACCCACTGCCGTACACACACAACTACAAGATATTTCATTGTTGGCTAACACCCCTCGACAACTAATTTTAACCTCCCAACGACACTCAAAAAAGGTTGAATAAACAAACTCAAATTCATATGCAATTTAAAAGATGTTTACCCAAATTACAATGATCTCCTTATATTGATAAAGAGGAGCATGTAAAATGAATCGGAGCCAAATAACCCTGTTTTAGGATTCATGCCAACACAACAATACATCTACTTGAAAAGCCTTATATGCCAGAACATTTTTGAGAAAAGCTGTAGCCACTGGCAATACTAAAACGATATTATTACAGTCTAAATTAAAAATTGATCGAAGCTAATACATTTTCATCAGTTTTACATGGGCTGGAGAACAATTTTAGCACTTTGTTTGTGTGATTGTGAACAAAGACCAACTCCAGTACCATTCAGCTGGTAAATTATAGGCCCAGAGTAGGGGAAGGCATGGAAGGTCTGCCTGTCTGCTTCGACAGTCTGAGCAAATAAAGGAGTTGTGTAGAAGCTGTCCCCATACACAGTAATGGAATCTATCTTATGATAGAACTTCACAAACATCCTGAACTTCAGTATGCAAAGGCCACCATTATTACCAATAAAGACTACCTCTAACAAGTACACGTTTCCTTTTATGTGAGGCAGCTGAACTGCACTTGAATGGACTAAGCCTTGGCTGTACCATAGCCTTGAATATAATGGAGTACCCATATACCAAAAGTCATCAAGATCATTTTATTTGAAATAAAAAGTATTTCTCCCGGCCTTGAAGACACCTCACAAACCTGAGGGCCAGGCAGGAAGTTATCGTGGAACCTTCCTCATCCACACAGACCGGGCCTATTCCAGTCAATCTAATTAGTACTATTGAAGCTGCCAGTACAGGCCTGGCTCTATGGTTGGAGCCTGGAGGCAGGTTTAGGGACGTCAATACACACTGCCTTTAGCCACCACAGCAGAGCTCCCAAGAGTCAGCCTAGTCAACCTCCCTATCCATTTAACTCTTTAGAGAAAGTGAATCATGCTTCACACACCTTGACCCTGTTTCACCATGACACCCTTTAGAATTGGGTTTCTATTCAGTTGGCTTCTCATTTCATTTGATTCATCAGTGCCAGAAGACCTTGGGTTTCTTAATGCTCTCCATTGAGTCTGAAAGTTTGTTGGAAAACATACACTACTCAATGAGAGGTGACTTCACTTTCATTTCCTGGGGATTGACTTAATACAATAACTGTATCAACCATAATATATTGAGTCAACATACAGATGTAGGTTCTTAATTTGATCACCCTGTTGCAGGACAACCTTCCTGCATTGTAGGAAATGTAAAACTAGTAGTGTATTTGAGGTTTAAAAAGACATTTGAGACTTGATTTTCCCCTAGGAAAAATGTATCAACCCCTATACATTTTTAAATTAATTATAATTCTCATTTCTTGTTGCTGCAAGATTATTTTCAATGATGACATTCACTTCTGTCATCTTCTTTCATCTCCTCTCTCACCCCCACATCTCGTTACTTTGTATCTTTTGGGGCAGCTTTTATTCAGCTTGATACATGACTGACAACATCTAATCCGCCGATGGCAAGTTAAATAAAGCATTGTCAGGATGTGACAGATGGATGACTTGCCCAGAGTTGTTCTGGGAGCGGAGTAGACTTTTTAAGTCATATGTCAATCACGTCTCTCCTAAATGACAGCTCTGCAGACATGCCTGTGACATGATGGGAAAATATATAATCAACTGAGTATCCTAGTGACTGATACAACAACCATATAGCCTTTTTTTCCGTTAGGTAAGCTGAGGACAATGAAAAACCTTAGTGTTTCATCATGTTAATTATTACTTGAGTTAAACCTATGTCTTAAATTTGTATTACAGTACCTTTTATTGTTATCCCTGCAGAGTATCTCCAAACGATGCCATGAAGGTCAGTTCCCATGACTAAATGTCTCTTCCTTTTTATATAATAATACGATTCCTACCTACCTTTCCAGTCTGGTGACTTCATCGCCTCCCACTGCCCTCAGGGTCTTGCATAAATTAACGCAGACTCCGTCATTAGCATAATGTGGTCACAATCAGACAATGGGCAATGGAGATTACCTGTCACAGAGTGGGGCTTGAGCTGTTCTCATCTTATTCAAATGATCACTGTTCCTCCCAATGACATTGGTATTATGGTCTCTTGATCTCTTTCATTACAATTATTATTTCTGTTCCTGTCATTCCTATTGATTAATGAAGGAAACAATGTTTCAGCTTCAGAGTGATAATTTAGACTTGAATTCATATTAATCAAAATGAACAAAACCCCAAAACAGGTTGAATATTGCATTCTGCATTCAAAATAGTACAACATTCTGAAATCAAATGTGAATCATTTACGTTCCAATTACAATTACCCTCTTTCACCCCCATTTAATCGTACTTTTGGTGTCCCTTTGTAAACTTAGGAACCCTATTCAATCACATATTGTATTAATAAAAACAACTCTTGCACTGACAGAATTGTTTTGTTCCCAAAACTAAACAATGTTCTCAAGAAACTCAAATGCATAAAGGTAAGAACTCTTTGGTTGTCTACACTGTTGTGCTACAGGACAGCTACCTGCTAGGAAATACATTCATAGTGTGTAGCTTTGATATCTAACTTCTCCAGTTTTTTGATGGGAAAACTATTTCTGGGAAATGTATGCTTCAGTTCAGTAGCCCAGCAGGCAGACACACATAAGATTCTATTAATATAAATAATCAACTCTCATCTGACAGAGCCGCATCTCGATTGAAATTAAATGGATCATTTTGGACACTGACTGAATACCAAACATGTTGGTTTGATAGTGCAGCTAATATGTTGCCAAGGAATACGAGAATGTGAACAAAGTAATTATCAACGAGATTCAGCTAAATTGAATAGATGGAATAGAATCGAAAAAGAAACGAAAAGGACTAGTTTACTCTCCTTTAAAGAAACTCAGCAACCATCTCTCTTCCATTCATTCATGTTTTGATTTGTTTTGTAAGAATATTTCAAAGAGAACTTGTGATTTTTTTCCCCAACTTGTCTTTGTCTCAATCTTTATATTTTGAAGTTTTACATAGATCATCTGCTTTATTTAAATGTCTTTCACAACTCAATCATGAATTGTACAGATATATCTCACTTTTTGAACTAGCCCCAGCATTTGCAGTGGGGCTGTACTTATCAGAAAACAGTAGAGATTGGAGCCAATGTTATGCTTGAATAACCCCCAAAAGGTTTGAGACTTTTCCAAGCTCTGTCTATGCTCTGAATAAGTCTAGATCATTTACCAGACTTTCAGACTGAGGTCAAAATGTATTTTCAGTTTTATCTTAATTCTTCCCTTTTTCGGACATATGCATAGTCTGTTTTGTGAGGACAGTTTTTTGCAAACTAGAAATCTGGGTTAAAGGATAGAAAGAAAGAGAACAAGGTAGATGGTCAAGATATTCTGGAGATGGTGTACAGCAGTTTGGAGAGCATCCTAATCATCAACATGACAGTCTGATACAGCAACTTCAATGTGAGGAGTAAAAACAAGCTGGCCACAATTGTCAGCCAGCAAAATCATCGGTCAGCCACAGGAACAGCTGGGCAACTAAAAGGAAAGCGCTGACTGTTGTTATTTATTTAACCTTTATTTAACTAGGCAAGTCAGTTAAGAACAAATTCTTATTTTCAATGACGGCCTAGGAACAGTGGGTTAACTGCCTGTTCAGGGGCAGAATGACAGATTTGTAACTTGTCAGCTTGGGGGTCTGAACTTGCAACCTTCCGGTTACTAGTCCAACTCTCTAACCACTAGGCTACCCAGCGACCAGTCCCACCCATTCCACATTCACAGATGTGACAGACTTTTAAAAAAATAGAAAAAAAAAAAAAAATATTTAAATATTTTTTTTTTTAATGATTACAAAAAATGTATATATATATATATATAAAACTTGCAGCAGCACTATCAAGGTTCTTATTAGCTATTTCCAGCCTTAGCTGAGACGACGAGCAAATAATTTTACAGCACCTTACACAACATGTATCTGCTCATTTCCCTAATCACCCCATTCACTCTGTCCAATTTGAAATATAGTTGAGTAGTGGAGACCAGAGTCTATCAAACCTGGGCTCTCTTGCGGAGGTCATAAGTGAGATTTTCAAGGAGAAAGTCAACAATCTGGTCAATCCACATTTTAAACGTAGGAGGGGTATTAGAGGCCCACAATAGAAGAATACATTTCTTAGCAAAGTATGTAATAGTCATACGCAAATGTTCTCTGTCAGGATCAAGAACAAAGTCCTGCTGGGCATTAAGAAGATAGATACAGGGGTCATATAAAACTGTACATTAGTATTTTCTGTGCAGCAGTATGTATAGATTGCCAAAATCTGGCAATCTCTCTACAGTTCCAAAATACATGCATATAGGTTCCACTTTCAGAGGTACATATTTTACAGTTAGAAGAGATGTCCGTTTTCATTCTATGGAGTCTCAAAGGAGTGTAATAAAATGTGAACAAAAATTTGTAATTAGATTCTTTCATTTTTACATTAGTAGAGGAGCAGTATACCCTGTCGCAAACCTCCGCCCATAACTCATCACTAATAGTCAGACCAAGGTCCTTTTCCCAGATTATTTTCAAAGGAGTAAAGGAGGAGCCTCCTTTTTCAGAAAGGAGTCTATAGATATAAGATATTTTGCCTTTAATGGATTGTGCTGTGACAAGAAGGGTTTCGACTTAATTTCCTCATTTATTTGGGAGGAAATTACATGTCTAATTTGAATATATATATTTTTTTAATGGGATCTTGGCACATTGAATTCACTGCAGAGCTCTTGAAAGGATTTCAGTGTTGTGGTTTTCTGATGAAATAGGTCTGAAAAGGTCCTGATTCCGAGAGTTTGCCAAAGATAAAAGTTGGCATCCTTCAGGACTTTTGGCAAGTGTGGGTTGCCTACTATGGGCGAGTGAGAACATATTTGGGAGGAAATGCCCAGGTATTTCTTACAGGACCTCCATGCTAGTAGGGTGCTGTAAATCAAAGGTTTTGGCTATGTTGCCCACTTCACTAAAGTTATTAATGAATATAATTGAGCTTAGTGGCAATGAACCACAGGATTGGGCAAGACCACCCTTAGATTCAGGTTTCGATAGAGTGGAGAACTTGATCCTAAGTTTTTTATTGCCCCATATAAATTTGGTGATGGTTTGGTTAGTTGTTTTGAAGAAGGAAACTGGGAGATAGCATGGGAGCATCTGAAAAAAATAGTTCAGTCTAGGGAGGATGTTCATACGGATGACATTAATTCTTCCTACTAAGCTAATTGGGAGGGAGATCTAGGTTTGGAGATCGTTCTTGATTCGATCCAGGAGTGGAAGATAGTTTTCCTTGAAAGGGCTATTCAGATCTGGTGTTATGAAGATCCCAAGGCATTGAAACCCCTGTGTCTTCCATTGTAATGGACACAGTGTCTTCATAGAGCTGGTGAGTGTAAGATTGAGAGGGCAGACAGTGGATTTGTTTAAATTTATTTTATAATCTGAGAACTTGCCATACTGAGCAATTTTGTCTAAAATGGGAGGGATGTCTCAGGGTTGGATATGCAGAGCAAGACATCATCTGTGTAAAGCGAAATCTTGTGCGGCAGGCCGCCTGCAGAAACACCCATAATACTTGGATTGCTCCTTATCAACTCTGCCAGCGGCTCCGCCCCCAACAAGTAGAGCAGGGGGGATAGCGAGCACCCTTGTCTTGTGCCCCTGTCCCAAAGGGAATCTGTCAGAATTCAGTCCGTTAGTAGTCACCATGACATTTGGATGAGAGTATAGTGATTTGATCCATTTAATAAAGTCTGGGCCCATATTGAACTTTTCTAAGACTGAGAACAGAAAGCTCTACTCCCTCCTGTCGAACGCCTTCTCAGCATCCAGTGAAGCCAGCAGGACAGGGATCTTCTGTGCGTTTACTTGATCAATAATATCAAAAAGATGGTGAATGTTATCAGAATAGTATCTGTCTCTAATAAATCCAGTTTGGTCTGCTTTTATAACTTTGGAAAGAAGATTGTTTAGTCTTTTGGCGAACAATTTGGTAATTATTTTGTAGTCGAAATCCAACAAGCTTATGGGCTGGAAGGACGAGCAGGATAGAGGGTCCTTGTCTTTTTTGAGCTACACTGTGATGCGAGCTGTGTGCATTGAGTCTGGGAGAACTCTGTTTTTGCAAAAAATCATCCAGCATTGGCATGAAAATAGGGCTGAGCTGGGGCCAAAAAGCTTTGTAGAACTCTCTGGGGAATCCATCTGGGCCTGGGGACTTGTTAGGTGGCATGGAGGTAATTGCCTCCAGGATCTCCTCAGGAGTGAAGGGGGAGTTGAGAACTTCTTGGTCGGTATCTGATAGTTTAGGTAGCGAGATTCCCTCTAGGAAGGAGTGGAGTTCTGCCTCCGTGTGTTTTCTCTCAGAGGTATATAGTTTGCAGTAAATCATGAAAAGTTAAATGGATCTTTCTTGGGTTTTCTCGGCCTATTGCTATACTCATGGTTTTTCTGTTTAGTAAAGAAAACGTATTCATTTTTTAAAATCTCCCGAGTATAGTCCAAATTCAGTTTGGGTTTGGCTGCTTTAAGTTGACTCCAGGAGGTGCTGTCTGGGGATTGTTTATGTACTTTTTCACAGCATTCTAGCTCCCTCTCAAGATCTAGCCTGTGTGCTTCCATTGCTTTTTTCTTAGAGGAAGCATATGCAATTAGATGACCTCTTAGTGTGGCTTTGGCAGCGTCCCACATTGTGGCCGGAGAAACAGGAGAATCTATACTGAATAAAAATATAAACACAACATGTTGGTCCCATGTTCCATGAGCTGAAATAAAAGATCCCATAAATGTTGATTACACACAAAAACCTTATTTCTCTCAAATGTTGTGCACCAATATGTTTACATCCCTGTTAGTGAGCAATTCTCCTTTTGCCAAGATAATCCATCCACCTGACAGGTGTGGCATATCGATAATCTGATTAAACAGCATGATCATTACACAGATGGTTCTTGTACTGGGTACAATAAAATGGCACTCTTAAATGCGCAGTTCTGACACAATGCCACAGATATCAAAATTTAAAGGGAGTGCTCAATTGGATGCTGAGTGCAGGAATGTCCACCAGAGCTGTTGCCAGATAATTAAATGTTCATTTCTCTACGATAAGCCTTCAACATCGTTTTAGAGAATTTGGCAGTATGTCCAACCGGCCTCACAACCGCAGACCACGCCATCCCAGGACCTCCACATCAGGCTTCTTCACCTGCGGTATCATGAGACCAGCCACCTGGACAACTGATGAGTATTTCTGTCTGTAATGAAGTCCTTATGCTGGGAAAAATCTCATTCTGATTGGCTGGGCCTGGGCCTGGCTCCCCAATGGGTGGGCTCATGCCCTCCCAGGCCCACTCATGGCTGCGCCCCTGCCCAGTCATGTGAAATACATAGATTAGGGCCTAACGAATGTACTTCAATTGACTGATTTCTTCATATGAACTGTAACTCATTGAAATTGTTGCATGTTGCATTTATATATTTATTCTGTATAATTACAAGCTCGTTTAATGACTGGGTCATTTTTCCTGATTTGCAAGGGAGCAGATCAAGATCTTACTAAATGAAAAGAAAGTTGAGATTTTCTACTGGAAATAAAAGTTAGGTGAGGTTGTGTAACTACCTTCCTACACTGCCACTGTTAGGAAAGGAAAGGGGCTAAATTTGCAGGATAGATGGAGCGAAAGACCGGGGGGGGGCTGTCAGTTATATTGACTGACAGCCCACAGAGAAATAAAATGTACTGTAACAGGATGACCTAGGTGAGAATATTAGCTCAAATGTATTGTGGAGATCCTGCACCTAAATGTAATCAGTACCGGACTCAAAATGAGTACCGGCACCTATTTCAAGTCAAGCAGTGCTTTTGAATGAAGCAACTGTAGCTTATTTAACCAGCCATGGGTGTTTAAAACAAAGAGGCTGCTCTCGATTCCATCTTACACCTAAACTCCCATAACTCTTGTCCAGTGGATCAAGCACACACTCACCTTCCCTGGTCCACCAGGGGGCAAGATTCAACTGAAGCAGTTGCAATGGTGAGAGAATGGAGACCAACTATTCCTCTGGAGTAGTGGATCACACTCTTTTGTACTGTGACATGGCCATCCAAAGTCAATGTGACCTGACACAGGAACAAACACAGGGCCCAGTGTTGAGCTATAACCCAAATGGGACTGAGCTGTGACTCAGCATTTGAGACTGCTCTGCGGTAATAAATGCCTTGGGCCATTGTATTGACAGGCCTATTCTGTAAAAGGAACAGGAGTTCCAAGCAGTAGAAAATGTGAGGAGCCGGTACTCAGCTCCGGTGAGCTCCTACCCAAGTCGAGCACCGTGTAAAACTAACACAAATCAATAGTCAACTGCCATAGAGAGCCGACAATCAAAAGTTATAGCATCGATGAGACAGAATGTCTCAAACTCTAAAAATATATAAATCTGTAAGGCTGTCTATAATGATTAGATCCCTTGAGTGTGTGAGTCTGCGAGTGTGTAAGATTGACGATGTAAGAGTAGAAACATGTATAACACTACCAGTCTGTTTCTGCTTTCAACAATATATCAGTTATTTGTTGCTCTGCTAAACAAGCAGGACAACAACAAGTTGGCTGAGGCAGAAACAGACTGTGTAACCAGACTGGCTTTAGATTTTGTATGACACTAAAACAATATTAAGTGTCACACAGACAACATGTGTTTTCACAGGAAAGGGAAGAGTTGTGTGTTGTCTCACCGGCATGTGTCAAATTTGCGGGTCCCTGCATAGACGGAGCCTGAGCCCCCTTTCCCCAGCAATGCCCCCTTTACATACAGCTTTTCCAGCCAGGCTGAAATGAAACAAAGCTGTGAAAATGAATTCCCTCCTGATGGAACCAGAAATTATTTCTGAATCTGTTTGGTGGTCACTTTTACCTTTGCGGTGGCGTTTATTGGCTTTAGGGCGGGAAGTGGAGGGGCAGTCACCCTTTGCCCCCACCAGGCACAGTGGCCAGGGGCCTTGAGTCTGGTTCAGGGCTGGACCATGGCATACAGGCTCCATCCAACCTCCCCTGCCTCGGCCCCAGGCCCTGGAGGTCACAGCGTTGCATCTCTGGCTAACGTTCCCTGGACGCCGCCACAGGACCATGGGTGCAGGGGGAGCCGGCACACGACCATGGGTGCAGGGGGAGCCGGCACACGACCATGGGTGCAGGGGGAGCCGGCACAGGACCATGGGTGCAGGGGGAGCCGGCACAGGACCATGGGTGCAGGGGGAGCCGGCACAGGACCATGGGTGCAGGGGGAGCTGCCACAGCAAATAGCTCCTTGAAAGCCTTTGGCTCCTTGGACCTGCTACATTCTAAGTTGGGGGAAGCAGTTTTGGCGATGTGGAACCCAGACCTTTTCCTCTTCCGCCTCCATTCAGACCCCAACCCTGGTCAGAGCTGTTGGAGAACAGAGGGGGGCAATCAGTTAATGATAACCTCCTTTTCAACAGATATTTAAATATTAGGTTCAGTTTTTTGATAATAACAAGGTCAATGTAGTTTGATTCCCACACCTGCTTTATGAGTTCAATTGTGCCTGTACTTGGAAAACCCAAAAGAGGGCGCTATTAGTTCTTTCAAAATCGCCTTAAATTGTTGCTTTTACCTGAGATTCCTGATATGACCCATTCCTCCATTTCATGGGTTAGAAATGAAGAGAAAGGTTCAAAGCCAAGAGAAAAGCAGCCCTACTTTGCATTTTGTGACGTCATATGCTAACAATATGCTAACAACAAAATCTTCACACCCCTACAACTGTTTTTGAAATCTTGGTCCATGGAGAGTGGAGACCCACAGAGAGTGCAGGCTTTTGTTTGAACCCATACCAACTGATCAAACTATAGCTGATCAACAACAAACCCTTGACTAATTTAATCAGCTACAAAAAGCCTAATATGACCTTACACTATACAGTCAAACTTTTTATCATCACTAGGCCTACTTAGTTTGGTAAAAAATATATTTGTCAATTCAGCTATTGACCCCTAAGCTCTCTGAATCCACAACAAATAGGTTAGGTATGCATTTTCTGGTCAATAGCCATATCTTTAAAGCTCTGCATAAACACCCAATGAGAAAACATTTTAGAAAATTGCCCAAATATCAATTTGTGCTTTGTTGGCAATGACCCTCAGACAAGGATGAAAGAAAGCAGTGGAGAGAGATTAAAAACAGCTGTGTGTGTTTGTGTGTGTTTATGTGTGTGTGTGTGTGTTTATGGACAAAGACACCTGTGATTTGCTCCCTCCAAACACAGTTCAAACAGTTTCCACCCTCCAAACACAGTTCAAACAGTTTCCACCCTCCAAACACAGTTCAAACAGTTTCCACCCTCCAAACACAGTTCAAACAGTTTCCACCCTCCAAACACAGTTCAAACAGTTTCCACCCTCCAAACACAGTTCAAACAGTTTCCACCCTCCAAACAATCTGAATATAAAGTGAGGAGGAAGTCAAACTGCTGTTGTTCTTAGTAATAAGTGGTTATCATTCACTATATATACAAAGTATGTGGAAAGCCTTCAAATGAGTAGATTTGTCTGTTTCAGCCACACCCGCTGCTGACAGGTGTATAAAATCCAGCACACGGCCATGCAATCACCATAGACAAACATTGGCAGTAGAATGGCCTTTCTGAAGATCTCAGTGACATTCAACAGATGCCACCTTTCCAACAAGTCAGTTCATCAAATTTATGCCCTGCTAGAGCTGCCCTGGTCAACTGTAAGTGCTGTTGTGAAGTGGAAACGTCTTGGAGCAACAACGGTTCAGCCGTGAAGTGGTAGGCCACACAAGCTCACAGAACGGGACCGCCAAGTGCTGAAGTGGGTAAAAATCATCTGTCCTCGGTTGTAACACTCACTACAGAGTCCCAAACTGCCTCTGGAAGCAACGTTAGCACAAGAGCTGTTCTTTGGGAGCTTCATGAAATGGGTTTCCATGGCCGAGCAGCCACACCCAATGCATAGTGGAGGAATAATGTCTGGGGCTGTATTTCATGGTTTGGGCTAGGCCTCTTAGTTTCAGTGAAGGGAAATGTTAACGCTACAGCATACAATGACATTCTACACAATTCTGTGCTTCCAACTTTGTGGCATCAGTTTGGGGAAGGCCCTTTCCTGTTTCAGCATCACAATGCCCCCAGGCACAAAGCCACGTCCATACAGAAAATGTTTGGCGAGATCGGTGTGGAAGAACTCCGTAGTAATGCTTATGATTTTGGAATGAGATGTTCAACGAGCCATTGTCCACATACTTTTGGTCATGTAGTGTACCTTCACTAGAGTGGAAGTAATTTCTCTCTAACTTTGTGTTCTCTCTAACACACACACACACGCGCACGTCTGAAAAGTGTGATCGTTTAGCAACTTATAAGGAATGGATGGAAAATTGATTACCACAAAATCTGTAATGCTGGGGGTGAGTACTGTAAAGAGATGCTCAATGTCTTACTCCTACACATTAAAACAGTCATTCTCTATTGTACATAATGGTGTCTGTTCTGCCCAATAAATGTATATAAAGGCTCTTTAACAGGGTTCGTGTTAAACAGTACCATTTTTTAATACATTTTAGGGAGCGTCAGGGTGCGTGAGAGTTATTTAAGGCAGGGCTCTCCAACCCCAGTTGTAACTAACCTGGTTTAGTTTATCAACCAGCTAATTATTAGGTGTGCTAGATTTGGTTTGGAGTGAAAACCTACAGGACGGTAGCTCTCCAGGAACATGGTTGGAGAGCCCTGATTTAAGGTACTCTTCAAAGAGGTAGGGTTTCAGACATTTTCTAAAGATAGGCAGGGACTCCACTGTCCTGACTTTAGGGGGTAGCTGGTTCCACCATTGGGGTGCCAGGACAGAGAAGAGCTTTGACTGGGCTGAGTGGGAGCTGGCCTCCCGCAGGGGTGGGAGGGCCAAGAGACCAGAGGTGGCAGAACGGAGTGCTAGGGTTGGGATGTAGGGTTGACATAGCCAGAAGGTAAGGATGGGCAGTTCCCCTTGCTGCTCCGTAGGCAAGCACCAGGGTCTTGAAGATGATGCGAGCTTCGAATGGAAGCCAGTTGTGTGTGCGGAAGAGCGGGGTGACATGGGAGAACTTAGGACTGTTGGACACCATGTGGGCGTCGGCTTTCTGGATAAGTTGCAGGGGCTTGATGGCACAAGCGGGGAGCCCAGCCAACAAGAGATTTGCAGTAGTCTAGATGACAAGTGCCTGGATTAGGACCTGCAGAACTTCCTGTGTAAGGAAAGCTTATAGTCATTGCTTTGCATTCTTGGAGGGGGACACCGTGGAGGTGTCAACCGTGATGGAGAGGTCTTGTAGCGAGCAGGCCTTTCCCGAGAGGAAGAGCAGCTTCGTTTTGTTGAGGTTGAGCTTGAGGTGGTGGGTGCTCATACCCTACTCATCTCTGCCAGGCACACAGAGATGAGTGTCGCAAGGATTATTATAGATGAAAGAGAGTCAGCTTTGGCAGAGCGAAGAGACTTGGTGGCACAGAGGGGAGCAGTCTTAGTTGAGTGAGCCGACTGGTTAGGGTCAAGAAAATCGATCTGAGAGCGATAACGAGAGAGTTGGTCAGAAATGGCTCAAGTGTTTTGGAAAGAAAAGAAGGGATACTATCTGTCGTTTTTTGACGTCAGAGTCAAGTGTTGGTTGTTGAGAAGGGGAGTGACTCTGGCCATCTTTAAGTCAGAGGGGTCAAGTGTTGGTTGTTGACAAGGGGAGTGACTCTGGACATCTTTAAGTCAGAGGGGTCAAGTGTTGGTTGTTGAGAAGGGGAGTGACTCTGGACATCTTTAAGTCAGAGGGGTCAAGTGTTGGTTGTTGAGAAGGGGAGTGACTCTGGCCATCTTTAAGTCAGAGGGCACGCAGCCAGTGGTCAGGGATGAGTTGATGAGGGAAGTGAGAAGGTCTGAAGAAAGGAGGATGGGATGTGGTCAAGTGGGCAGGCCGGGAGGAAAGGGGACAGGTAGAGTCATAGGATGCAGAAAGGGAGGATAATAGAGTCGAAGAGGCAGTCAGAAAACAGGAGGGAGAAGGATTTAGAAGGAAGAAAGGATAGGATAGAAGAGGAGAGAGTAGCGGGAGAAAGAGTGAAGATTGCGGCTGTGCATGACATCTGACCACCAAGGGAAACAAAGTAGTGATCAGAGGCATTGATTGGGGTTAGTAGGCTAACAGCCTCTAGTGAAGATGAGGTCAAGTGTATTGCCTGACTTGAGAGTGGGAGGTGAATGGGAAAGGGTGAAGTCAAAAGAGGAAAGGAGTGAAAAGAAAGAGGTGGAAAGAAATTAATTGAAGTCAGGCGTGAGGAGGTTAGTCACCCTGTACGATGAGTGGTGAGCCAGCGTCGGTATATTAGCTTATCAAGGTGTCAAGCTTATTGAGGAATTCTCCAAGGGTGACTGATGGGCGATTAGATAACAACAATGTTAAGTTGAGTGGACAAGTGACACTGACAACATGGAATTCAAATGAGGAGATAGACGAGAGAGGGGGAAAAGAGAGAATCTCCACTTAGGAGAAATTAGTAGCCCTGTGCCACCACCGCGACGACCTGATGCTCTCGGACTATGTGAGAACACAGATGACGAGAGAGCAGCTGAAGTAGCAGTGTTTTCTGGGGAAATCCATGTCTCCGTCAGGGACAAAAAAGTGAAGGGACCGCAGATTGGCAGTTGCAAACTTTGCCAGAGGCTAGGAATTCAACATGGGTTGTGCACGCAGGGTGCACTAAATTAGAAAGGTTGCAGCCACGGGGCTGGGAGCATCTGTAAAACCAGTTATCTGGGAAACACAAAACTACAAAAAAGCTAAATGAGATGAGAAAATAACTAGGTAAGATACTCAAATGAGAGTGGCAGGAGCCTTCCTCGCTTTCCTTCCTCAAATAACTCTGCAGAACGACTCAGAACAATGTCTTTGCTTCGGCAACATCTCCGCTTACAGCTGCCGCTGAAATAGTCCCCTAACACTGTACTGTGACTCACCTCTACCCATAGAGGCAGACCAGTCACTCGCTCTGAATCTAACTTCATCCACAATTGTTCCGAATGGACGTCAAATATCTTCCTTCGTTCAAGTCCACCTCATTCTGTCAACCAAAATAAGGATTGGATGACAGACTAGTTCTGTCATCCAATTTCATGACACTCAGTCAGTTTCAGAAGACCTTTCTAAACCATGCTTTCAGTCAGTAATTACAGTATGCCATTGAAAATAAACAACTGTATTTGAAAAATGTGTGAACTATGGTGAAGTCATGTCAACATGTGTAGTGTGTATATATACAGTGGGGCAAAAAAGTATTTAGTCAGCCACCAATTGTGCAAGTTCTCCCACTTAAAAAGATGAGAGGCCTGTAATTTTCATCATAGGTACACTTCAACTATGACAGACAAAATGAGAAAAAAAAATCCAGAAAATCACATTGTAGGATTTTTAATGAATTTATTTGCAAATTATGGTGGAAAATAAGTATTTGGTCATCAATACTTCGTTATATACCCTTTGTTTGGCAATGACAGAGGTCAAACGTTTTCTGTAAGTCTTCACAAGGTTTTCACACACTGTTGCTGGTATTTTGCCCCATTCCTCCATGCAGATCTCCAGATCAGCACAATTGGTGGCTGACTAAATACTTTTCTGCCCCACTGTATATACCCCACTTCTAAAGGAAGAATATTGAACAATTCTTTATTTCAACATTCAACAGGGTACTAAATACTGTAATTTGCATCCTCTCATGTTCAATCAAATAAGAAGACTACTTCCGCCCCTCCAACCATCACAGTCAGTCCTATCTGCATGTTTATCACTGGGCTGGTTTTCCAGATTTATCCAGACTAGGTGTCTGATACACTGTCCCACAGAGAAATGACAAATGTAACATATACCGAAACTACCATAGAATGGTTACCAGCAACATAGCCAGGAAGGTAGGGTGACAAATAGGCTGTGGTGCAGTATTATTGTGTTTCTCATGCTGAGTTATTGGACATAGCTGATGGTCAGTGTGTCATCTCTTCACACCAAAGACTTTCAAACCATGTCGATAGCTATGGGGGTGGTAAGTATGTGTGTACATGATGTACTGCTCATACATTGGCGTTTTCTTGCCGAGTGCAGTGCATCATAAATGTTTCCAGCAACATGGAATGAGTCATCCCCTGGACAAAGATTACTGAAGATGCACGATAAATCAAATATAATTTTTTTGAAACCTTTGTCAAAAACGACCTAATTGCATTTGGTAACTACTGCCAAGTTTGACACTAGAAGAGAAACTAACCAAATAGCTTTCATTTACCCAAGCCAACCTTGTATTACTTTCACCTGTTTGCTGAGGTGTTGTGTGGCTCTAGTCTTGGACTGCATTCCATTCCAAAAACCTTACATCTTTCCTCTGCCCTTGACGACTAAACCTTGCAGAATGGAAAGTACTAGATAGGCGAAAGCAGCAGCTAAACCTTCCAATGTGAAAGAGGTTGGTTAAGGCCAGATGGACAAGGTCACAGTTTTTGGAATGGTACTCAGCCCTGGCTTGATATCAGACTCAGGGTTTCCCCCTAACTAAATGTATTTTCTACCGCCACGGGGCTTTTGGTTTGAACAGGAAAGCCACTTGAACCACTCGAGGGCTGGGTGGATGTCAACAGACTGATTTGCATGAGGCACAAGGTCGTAACTTGCTATAATTGGAGAAAGTTATAGAAGGCATGCCTATATTATCTAATGAGACATTTCATTAATGAGTCAATTATTGGTTTGAATAGTTTTGCATATTTACAGATACCCTTTTCAATGGTAACACTACCTACTTATACTACCTACTACATTAACAAGCAATTTACAAAAACACTTTTAACACAACAAATCATTATCTCCCTCTAAAACAGCTGGACTGCGGACAGGAATGGACATGACTGCTAAGTCTGGCTGTTTACTTAAATAAAATTATTCTGTGACGCATTTCCCACCACAACCAAAACCACTTTGAGACCTCAGGTATAGTGTTCAATATTGCCTCAGACAGAATGCCCAAGGGAGGAGTAGGTGTGATTTCATAACCAACTAATATCCTGTCCTATGGGTGTCATTGAGTACACATGATTAAACCTCCAGTACGCCCACAACTGGGGCATATTCATTACACCAATTCTGTTGCAAAACCTTTCTTAAACGGAATGAAACTGGGAGGGACCTACCTGAATTTGTCCAATAGAAACTCTTGTTTTCATTGCAAAACAACTGTTTGGACTAATTATTACACCCTTGATGTTCTCCTCCATTGATCATGAATCGTTTGACAATGAGATGTGGTTACACCATACACAAACACAGACTCCTTCAGTCTGATGAGCCTGCAGAAGGCCTGGGCCCAGAACATGGCCCAAACTCATTTGAAATGTTGTAGCAGATCCAGAAAGACAATAATGTATGTTCATTTCTCTTGTGCTTTTGTAACAAATGTGTCCTTTATACACACTGTACAAGGCCAATATACTGTATAGTCATTATACATGAGGCCAAAGCTTTGTTACGTTGGTGGCAGAAGTGGAATCGTGACCATGACAACCATCACTCCAGAAGTCCTATGAAGGACTAGTTAGTGAGTCAGTGTTGACATGCTTTTCAATAGGGGAGGGTTGTGTAACAACTCTGCAACCCACCACCCAATAGATCCTGCTCCAGAACAGGTTCACAACCCTTTTGAGTCCTTACAGTACTATACAGTAGGTCAGGTCTCCATGATACTGATTGGTGTATCAAAGCACACACCACTACCTCACAACTCTCCATATACCGTTATCCCTGTACTACAGATCATATACCTCAGTAAGCATCCACAATGACTCACATGGATTACATGGCAAGTTGGTGATTAACACTCCGATGACGTAGGGTTTCCACGGAACTTCTGAAGGGACTTTGGCTCAACAACAATTCTCACTTTCACCAACTGTTGATGTGATGTTATTCTGACCACTCGACACAGAACAAGACCAGAATAAACGATCACTTAGCCAAAGAGAACATTCTACTGTCTCTCTTCTGCGCAATAGTTAAGTCAAGACTCTCTCTCTCTCTCTCTCTTTAGTTGTCTTGTTACTGTTGCTCACTGGAGCTAATTGACAAGGACGGGCGAAGGGTGATTGTTGGTGGTGTGCTTCACACATCTTTGCACTCGTCAACAAGACATCCATTTAATCAAATGTAATCTGTTTGACGGAGACAGAGCAACTCCTTGGAAGAGGAAGTTTAACTTTGAATTTGATTTACTGTATTTCTATAGAAATGATGGTACCCCAATTATCTGCAACAGCTTCACTCTTGCTGATCCTGGCATTATTTGACAGTCACCTGCTATGCAAGATGTTTGAAAACAGCAGAGGCATAATTTAAAATGTGTGGGGATGGTTGTACTGTAAAGTACAACATACTCTTGCCGTTGTACCTCCTGTGTTCAGTTAGCTATGATTCATCATTGGGAAGCACTGCTGATTACACAATCATAATCACGGTTACTATTATTATTCGGTTTATTAATGGTCAATGCATTCTTTTACAAGTTCGTTCCATTGTATTACTGTCAGTGAAGAACATCATTAAAGTCATAATTGCATAGCTGAAGCTTTTCTGATAGCTATGTGCCCTCTTTTTTCATTGTTTTGCAGTTTCTATGGGGGTGCCACAGGGTTCAATTCTCGGGCTGACTCTTTTCTGTTATGCATCAATGATGTCACTCTTGCTGCTGGTGATTCTCCTTTCCACCTCTACACAGACGACACCATTCTGTATACATCTGGTCCTTCTTTGGACACTGCGTTAACTAACCTCCAGACGATCTTAAAGGCCATACAACTCTCCTTCCGTGGTCTCCAACTGCTTTTAAATGCTAGTAAAACTAAGTGCATGCTCTTCAACCGATCGCTGCCCGCACCTGCCCGCCCATCTAGCATCACTACTCTGGACGGTTCTGACTTAGAATATGTGGACAACCACAAATACCTAGGTGTCTGGCTAGACTGTAAACTCTCCTTCCAGACTCAAATTAAGCATCTCCAATCCAAAATGAAATCTAGAAATCGGCTTCCTATTTCACAACAAAGCATCCTTCACTCATGCTGCCAAACATACCCTCAAAACTGACCATCCTACCGATCCTAGACTTCGGAGAAGTCATTTACAAAATAGCCTCCAACACTCTACTCAACAAATTGGATGCAATATATCACAGTGCCATCTGTTTTGTCACCAAAGCCCCATATACTACCCACCACTGTGACCTGTATGCTCTTGTTGGCTGGCCCTCGCTTCATACGTCGCCGCCAAACCCACTGGCTCCAGGTCATCTATAAGTCTTTGCTAGGTAAAGCCCCGCCTTATCTCAGCTCACTGGTCACCATAGCAGCACCCACCCGTAGCACGCGCTCTAGCAGGTATATCTCACTGGTCAGTCCCAAAGCCAATTCCCCCTTTGGCTGTCTTTCCTTCCAGTTCTCTGCTGCTAATCACTGGAACGAACTGCAAAAATCACTGGAGCTGGGGACTAATATCTCCCTCACTAGCTTTAAGCACCAGCTGCTAGAGCAGCTCACAATCACTGCACCTGTACATAGCCCATCTGTAAACAGCCCATCCAACTACCTCATCCCCATACTGCATTTATTTATTTATCTTGTCCTTTGCACCCCAGTATCTCTACGTGCACATTCATCTTCTGCACATCTATCACCCCAGTGTTTAATTGCTATATTGTAATTACTTCGCCACCATGGCCTATGTATTGCCTTACTTCCCTTAACCAACCTCATTTGAACACACTGTATATATATTTTTCTACTGTGTTTGTTTATTCCATGTGTAACTCTATTGTATGCGTCTAACTGCTTTGCTATATCTTGGCCAGATTGCAGTTGTAAATGAGAACTTGTTCTCAACTAGCCTACCTGGTTAAATAAAGCTGACTTAAAACATTTCATTTTAAAAATTGTTCTCTAGGCCTCTTTCTTTTGAAATGTATTTGACATACATTATTGAACTGACTTTTGTGGGAACCCAACGGGCATCTTCCTCAAGTATGTTCATGCATTTCCTATAACAGCCATCCCTATTGAAACAATGCACCTCTGTTTCTGATGCAGGGTAGTTCATCAGACTCCACCTTGGAGAGACAAGGCAGGCTATTTGACACAACAGTAAGGTCATTAATACCTGTGGAGCGAAACAATGGGACTTTGTAGAATGAAACATGGAACACGTACAGCTGACTTTCAAAACAGCTTTTCTACCTCTGTTCATTTGAATCAGTTTTTCATACACAAGCGGTGTGAATAAGGTACTCTCAGATAGAAAATGAGTTAATATAGCATTTTATTGCACCTCTCAGTCAAAAAGAAAGTAGAAAAGGAGAACGCCAGGAGAAGGAATCCCAACCGTACAGAGTTCAAAACCGCTGCAAGAGGATGTAAAGCATGTGTGGAGTAACCTGCCTAATACCCACCAGCCTCATGTGACAATGTCAGTTTCTGTTCTCAGTATGAACACTGTGACTTGTAGAAGACTGCTACAGTCACCTACATGCAACCAGTTTAAACGTCTGCCAGTAGGAAGCGCCCTGCAGCTTTTGAAGTTACATCAGGACCAGCCATCGCTCCCATCTGTAAGAGAGCAGTCACACTTCTACACCAAACACTCCACTTAATGGTTGTCTGTGCATTCATTACATGTTGTTCACAGACAACGTGGTCTAGCTTCCCCGCTGATCACACCCCCAACCTGACCTGAGCAAGTACATCTTTCTTTCTTAGTGGCGTTAACCTGCCACATCCCACTGGCAGCTAGCTTAATCGATACCTCTTTCCTCTTCCTCCACGAGTCTTTGGTTGCCGACCTGCCAGTGATAGAGGCCGGATGGACATCAGTCCTGATGACAGACAATCAGGCTGGGAGCCATTTCCTCAGCTTGATGTCGTAGGTTTTAAGCAATCAATACTTATTTTTCTGAAGATGTTGTACACAATTTTTTTGCCATGTAGGGGCTGAATCCCCCCCAGCTTGGACCATTAGGGTTGGTTGACCCCAGTCAATAGCCTTGCCATCATTTTAGTAAGAAAATTCTGAAGATGTATAACTACCACAAGTTTATAATGGTCTGATAAATTAGTCAAACTAATACCATCTGCAACATTATCACAAGTATCAACATACAAACGCTAAACCTTCCAAGTTTCTCAATGGGATTAAAAAATATATATTTTCTGTGAAGTCTCAGTAAAAACTCAATAGCACTGAAAATTCTCCCAGACAGAGGTCAAAGTTCAACAGCAGGTCATAATCACAGCAAGGGCCAGGCTGCAGCCCTCTGCGGTTACCATGGGAACTGTACAGTGGAGATTAGCCAGGGGCTGTAGTGAGCGGGATTTGGGCTGGATGGTGTATCGGAGGATTTGGGGCTAGATGGTGTTTCGGTTGGATTTAGGGGCATTTAACCAACTGCAACCTGAAAGTTTTAATATACCTGTACTGCGGGGAGGGGGACAGTAAAATACTCCATAATAAAACATTTAAAAATTGCACTTGTTAGACAAGTTAAGCTTCATACATCATGTATTGTTTCAGGGAATGGGATTGGAAAATGTGACAAACAACCATCCCTATAATCTTTATTTTATTTGACTTTATGTCAAGACACCACAGGCTTAGTTGAGGGCATCTTGATACTTCATCAGAAACGTATGAATGTAAGATGTCGAATAAATAAATGAAAGGACAGCTATGAACATGGCATCTTCAGAATGATTCAAATAGCTTTCAGAAATGCTTGGTGCATTTCTTTCTGAATGTTTAAAAAAAAAATTTGACCCCCTTTTCTCCCTAATTAGTAGTTACTATCTTGTCTCATCGCTACAACTCCCGTACAGGCTCGAGAGATACGAAGGTCATGCGTCCTCCGAAACACAACACAACCGCACTGCTTCTTAACACAGCGCGCATCCAACCCGGAAGCCAGCCGCACCAATATGTCGGAGGAAACACCGTGCACCTGGCGACCTTGGTTAGCGTGCACTGCACCCGGCCCACCACAGGAGTCACTGGTGCGCGATGAGACAAGGACATCCCTACCGGCCAAACCCTCCCTAATCCGGACGACGCTGACTTAATCACTAATGTTAAGATCTGCACAAGGAAGAAAATAAAAAAATACCATCTCAGAATTTTCTGGGCTTCTCATTGAATCACTGGACAAACAAAGCTTGAAAACTGCACTGAGAACAGTTTGGCTGCTGGATTATGGCATGATTGTTATGAGCACTACATGCCATGTGACTATCAGGCAGCCTATGAGGTCATGGAGCAGTCAGTTCTCAGCTCCCCGAGAAGACTGTCACCACCACCTAGCAAGCTCCCTCTAAACGCCATGGTAAATAGTCATTCCCCTCTGAAGCCATGAGGACTTTTTTTCCAACAAGCCGAAGAAGACAAGACAGATTTTAGGCAATATGTTATTTTATACATATATATTTCAATTGAGAAAATTAGTATCTAACGATGATATGCTGTATTACATTCAGGTTTAAGCCCTTTATTAAAGATGTTTTAAACAAGAATTTAAATCAAAATCAAAATCTGAGAGAAGACAAAACGTCACCCGATAGCAATCGAGAGAACTTCAGTTCCATGAGACTTGAGTGGTTAACAAACCACACCAGATAATCAGGCAAAGAAAACGAACTCAAAACAGTATGGTATGCTCTCTTTCAGAAATCTCACATTGTTCCCTCAGTTCTGTGTTCAGACATCATTTTTGCTTAATGGGTATACAATGTTAAATCTCAGGTTGTGTAGGTCCCCCTAGCTCACTCTCCTGAGGTGATATCATACAGGAAATCCAGTCCTGTCAGTCTACGGTCACAGGGGCACAGTAGCTCTTGTTTACGACCTCTCTCCAGAGAAAGAGAGTAAAGTGCTGGTGTTTAATCCGGTCCATACATGAAGACGAGACGAGCACAAGAGACCTGAAACAGCGGCATTTGTATAACTACATAGTATACTGTACAAAACAAATCCCAAATACTATACAAATATACAAAATCAACAGGATTAAAACAGTCATTTCAAAATATTCATTAAGTGAGGTGAAAGAACAAACGTGTTAAGGAAACTACAGATTATGGTAGGATTTGCGTTAATATAGATGTGCCCAATATCTATAAATAGGATCAACAGCAAAACTTGCTTAAGTGAGTATAATGATAAACCTTCAATAGAGTGAGTGATGTAGTATTTTGAGCATCTGCTTCTTCAACAATACAACCTGATAATCAGAGACAACGGGGTAGGAGATTTACATCGAAGTACTGTATGACGTCTTATTGCTTGCCAAAGAGATTGACTTTTATAGGGTTCTACAGTTACTTCTTAGAGAAGCTAAAAAAATAAAAGGAAAGAAATGATCCCTTTTACCAGTTCTGTCACTCTGAAACACACACACACTTCTCAGGATAAACGTTCCACTTTACTCTGAAAGACTGCAAATTAGTTCCAAGTCTATGCCACCTGTGAGCCTGACTGCTTAAGTGTAAAAACAAGTTGCTTTAAAAGGAGAGAAAGGATTCCCATGGAAACACAGGAAGATAAACTATGCCTAGACAAAGTGAATTAGATCTGTCTGGCCCAGAGTGTAAAACCTGAAATGGTTAGTGCATTTCACGTTCGCTTCACAGCGTGAAAAAGTGATGGTGGTTGCGGGTAGGTCATTGTTGGTCCTCCAACAAGCCTTTCACATGTCAGCGTCAGCTGACACAGACTGGCCATACCTTATAGGGAAGCTCAGTTGGAAGAGGGACAGGAGGGGGCAGGGATGGTCTCGGTTCCTCTGAGAGAAGTCGATGGTAGACACTTCCTGTACGTTATGCAATGATATCCCGTTCTCTGTGGTCAGGCAAGTTCAGTTCAGCTTTATTTTCTGACAGGTCAGGATACCCTGGAACTTTGAGGGCAGGTTAGGAAGCAGTCACATACTGAGGAGACCACAGTAAGACAATGGGCTGATTTCCTGATCATCACAGGTCAAGTTTCTGCTCTCACAGCACTCTAGAGGCACTCAGTGGAAACTCCAGCCAGAAACTTGCCAAATACTCTAGATGAACCAAAACCCATCTCCAACACTGGACAGTACCTTATAAAGCATGACTGTATTTTTAGGTGCATGTTTTCTTCTCTGATTTAGTAAAAAAATATCAGAAGTAAAGCTTTCTAGTGCATCTACACACACAATGATCACACAAACTTCTCCCTACAGCCATTATTCAACTTAGGGTTATACCGACAGAACACAGCCTCAAAACAGAAGTTACAGTACTAGGGTCTGATGCAATATCTCATTCAAACAGTCCTGCCCAGACAACTCACTTTCTCAAAAGGCACTGTGTGAAAATTAAGGTCTGTATGAGGTACATTTTTGGGATGATTGACTATGTGCATTTCAAATACATGCTATTACAAGTTAAGCTGTGGAGAAAAACTTCAAAACTGAAAGTTGGCCACCACTCTATGCTAAGACACACACCTAGAGGAGCTTCACCATACAATTATAAAGCTTTAGCCGATTTGTCATAAGCAACTAACTACAAAAGACAAATCAACAGACAACATATCAGACTGTTCACGTTTCTGGCTTTGATACTGTAATCATTTGAGAGGTTAGTTAAGGAGGGGTTATTTATGTTAGAAAATACTGAAGCAGTTTAAAAACCGAGAAAAAAAAAGCACCTACAGGTATTTTACCTGAAATATTTAAAGGGGTAGGTAAGACTATGTAAAGTGTGACTGAATGCTAATCACTTCTCCCCGCAGAAATATCAGCATTGAGGCATGTAAACACACCTCTTAAGGTTCATTGGTAAAAATTTAAAAAAATATAAGGGGAAATTAAATCAAGAATGTAATAGAAGCGAGGATGACATTAGCAGAGAGGACAATGAGAGGGGCTACATTACTCCTAGCATCATTCACTCCTGTAGTGAGGTCCACTGTTTAATGGAGAACAAAGAGGATGGACTATGGAGCATGCCATACAGGAAACAGCCATACTACTAATAGTGTGAGGGATATTTTTAACCGAACTTACTACAATTCCCATCAGGCATTTCACTATATTATCGTTAAAAACATTTATTTCAGCAAGAAGAAAAAAGAGAATGTTTCTTCAAAACACTGCTGTCCAATGAATTAATCTTCCTACGCTATTTTTAAGCTGTGGAGGGATAAAAAAAAAAAGTAATTATTAGTGGAATATTGCTAATTGATTACTAAAAGGGGAAAGATGGAAGGCTGTCAGGAAGGCCTTCCTCAGTCACTGCTGTCCTCCTCATCTTCGTCGTCCGACATGTTGTTGAACTTTGACCCTGACCGGCTGTAGGAGTCCGAGCATGGGCCTAAGCCCACCCCCCCTCCTGCGGAGGCCAGCTGCAGGTAACAGAACTCACACACACGCACCGGCTTGGATGACTGGCTGGGCAGCAGGAACTTCTTGTCAGAGCACGGGCCACAAACCACATAACCGCACTTGCGGCAGTGGTGGCGGCGGCTGAGGGGCGTGAACTTGATCTTCTGGCAGCGCATGCAGAGGGTGGCCTCTGAGTCTGGTATCCAGACGGCGGCGTGCTCGCCAGTCGGTGCCTTGCCACTCTTCTCCAACAGGTCGCCCACGCACTTGCCGATGTGGCTCATCCACTCTGACTTCTCAGTAGCGGTGGCGGCGTAGACAGCGAAGGACTTGGTGGGTGTCTTGATGAGCCAGCCGTTCCGCAGGTCGCCCTCGTCAGCCACCGTGTCGATGGTGACGCTCTCCAGCGGGATGATGTGCTGCTTGTTGTACTTCTTCTTCTGGATGACAATGTTGCCGTACACCAGGATGTCGTTGAACAGGAAGAACTGGCGCGCCTTGGGCTTCTTGCGACACAGCTTGGTGAGCACACCTTCACCGATGAGTACGCGGCCCGGTATGACCAGTGGCTGGCCCGCCGCGCCGAAGCAGCCCTCGACTACCTGGATCCTCTTGGAGTTGGCCTCGCTGTTCGCCAGCCGGTCCACCATCTTAGCCTCGCCTGGAGCAGACAGAGAGGGAGAGAAAAACTGTTGTGTTTGAATTTTTAGCAAATATCCCTTCAAAGCTGCGATACAAAGATTGAAAGTGGAAAAAAAAGTGTCATCCAGTTCATTGCATTATAAGAATATGAAAAGCGATATAGGAAATATTTGGCAGGCAACACAGACACGTTTCAATAGAGAACTTCTAGCAAAATGTCCATGGACTAGGCCTCTCATTTAGTCAGCTGCTTTATTAACATAAGACTCACTCAAAATGAGCATTGTTTTTGTTGAACATCCTACTCCAAAATACATGTTATCTTCCTTTAAAATTCATCTGAAAATCAAGGACAGTTTCATTTTCTCTCTTAATCTCAATGACATCACCAGACCATTCTATATTAACCCAAAAGGTTATTTAACTAGCGTAACGTATCTGGATAAG
Source organism: Oncorhynchus nerka (assembly GCF_034236695.1). NCBI lineage: Eukaryota > Metazoa > Chordata > Actinopteri > Salmoniformes > Salmonidae > Oncorhynchus > Oncorhynchus nerka. The sequence continues at coordinate 18,657,886 of NC_088398.1, read as the reverse complement.
AGCGTCTGCTAAATGACTTAAATGTAAATGTAAATGTAACTCTTAGCTAACAATTATTAAATACATCTATTAATAAGGTTGGCCATCTCCATTTTGAAGTAGGCAAATGTTTTTCCTCTACTACTTCTATGAGTTAGTAAACAAAGTGAAAGGGTGCATATTGCCACCTGAAGTGTGCGGTTTGAACAGGTATACATTTACTGCCACCTGCAGTTATGGAATGTTTTCTTACAAGTATAATTCATTGGCTGATCCCTCCTGATGACCTGTATGGAATTATGTGGTCCTTCCTTTACTCATAGGAAGTCCCACCATGCTAACTACTTCAAAATGGTGAAAGTCCTCAATAGCGTTGCCCATGCTAAAACGGACCCTTGGGCACTAGAATCCTCTCCCTCTCTATGGGTTGGCTACACTTCCAGGATTACAAATTACCTTGGAGGTTCTCGGACGAGCTGATGAAAATCTGAGGAAGATATGCAACTTGTTGTGACTTGCCACTCTGATCTTAAAAGCGTATCTTGGCAGAAATATGTATTTTTTCAGTGGCGGCACCGCTGCTAAATTATTATAGGGGAAAACTGCTTCAAAGAACGATGAACACACACACACAGAGACGCAAACACTTAGTATTAATAACTCCCATCGTCCCCAAAAACAGATCTGGACAAACATTTGAATGAAGGTTGATAGCTGCAGAATAACGGTGTCCACAGAAGATGGGTGTCAAAATCAAAAAGAGTTTAATATGGGTCTTAAAGGGATAGTTCACCGAAATTACTAAATTATGCCCTGTAAGCAGTCGATGGAGAAGGTATAACAATCCGCGCTTTGGTTTAGTTTGCCTGGCACGGTTTCCACATGCTAACATTGTGGCATTTGAGGCACAAATCCCACTCAAGTCATGGGACCGATAGCTTTTTTCACACGTCATATCCAAATTATCTGAAAGTATCTAACATTGATTGTAAAGCTCAATAAAGTCACTTGTTGATGCTTTAAACATGAAGCACGAAAAACGCTAATATCAGTCCCATGACTTGGAAAATGTTGAAACAGAAACCAAAGCATGGATTGCTGTCATACCTTGTCTATAGACCACTTAGAGTAAGGAAACCAATATGTAATTTGGGTGAACAATCCCTTTAATGTACCAGTAGAGAATTTCACTGTGACATTATATTCTAACAGGTTCTGACATACCAGTAGAAAAACCAAGCTGCTCCTATCTAACTTTCCTAATGATGACATTCTCCGTTACTCGCTCGCCTCCTTAACCTCGCTCTCTGCCCAGAAGACACCATCGGTCTCCCCCAATCTAATTCCCTTGCTCTCTCTATCCTGAGGACACCTCCATCTGCAGCTTCACAGAACCATGGCATGAAACCAGAAAGCCCCATTTGCCCAAGAACACTAAGGTAACCTGCCTAAATGACTACCGACCCGTAGCACTCATGTCTGTAGCCATGAAGTGCTTTGAAAGGATTGTCATGGCTCACATCAACACCATTATCCCAGAAACCCTAGACCCACTCCAATTTGCATACCGCCTCAACAGATCCACAGATGATGCAATCGCTATTGTACTCCACGCTGCTCTTTCCCACCAGGACAGAAGGAACACCAACGTGAGAATGCTACTCAATGTAGTGGAGCAGGTTGAGAGCTTCAAGTTCCTTAATATCCACATTACCAACAAACTATCATGTTCCAAACACACCAAGACAGTCGTGACGAGGGCACAAAAGACTTTTCCCCCCTCAGAAGACTGAAAATATTTGGCATGGGTCCTCAGATCCTCAAAAAGTTCTACAGCTGCACCATCACTGACTGGTATGGCAACTGCTCGGCCTCCAACCGCAAGGCACTACAGAGGGTAGTGCGTACGGCCCAGTATATCACTGGGGTCAAGCTTCCAGCCATCCAGGACCTCTATACCAGGAGGTGTCAGAGGAAGGCCCTAAAAATGATCAAAGACTCCAGTCACCCTAGTCATAGAATGTTCTCTCTGCTACCGCACGGCAAGCAGTACCAGAGCGCCAAGTCTAAACACAAAAGGCTTTGTAACAGCTTCTACCCCCAAGCCATAAGACTCATGATCATCTAGACAAATGGCTATCCAGTCACTTTAAGACGACCTACATGTACATATTACCGCGACGAACCTGTGCCCCTGCTCATTGACTCTGTACTGGTACTCCCTGTATATAGCCTCGCTACTGTTATTTTACTGCTACTCTAATTATTTTATTTTATTTATTTAAAACTTTTTTCTTAAAACTGCATTGTTGGTTAAGGGCTTGTAAGTAAGCATTTCACTTGAAGGTCTACCTGGTATATTCGGTGCATGTGACAAATACAATTTGATTTGATCCTGCAGCTCATCCTCCTGATTCATCTCTATCCCAAAAGGTAGATGCTCCCCTCATCTCTCCCACTCTTTGGAGTGAATCCAAAACAAGCAAAGCAAACACAGACATTTCTCTGCTTTGACCCAACTCCGAGCAAAGGCACTGAGTGGGAGCGTGTAATTGTATATTCATATACACTACCGTTCAAAAGGTTTGGGGTCACTTAGAAATGTCCTTGTTTTTGAAATAAACACGTTTTTGTCCATTAAATAACATCAACTTGATCAGAAACACAGTGTAGACATTGTTAATGTTGTAAATGACTATTGTAGCTAGAAATGGCAGATTTTTTATGGAATATCTACATAGGCGTACAGAGGCCCATTATCAGCAACCATCACTTCTGTGTTCCAATGGCACGCTGTGTTAGATAATCCAAGTTAATAATTTTAAAAGGCTAATTGATTATTAGAAAACCATTTTGCAATTATGTTAGCACAGCTGAAACTGTTGTGTTGTTTAAAGAAGCAATAAAACTGGCCTTATTTAGACCAGTTGAGTATCTGAAGCATCAGCATTTGTGGGTTCGATTACAGGCTCAAAATGTCCAGAAACAAAGTATTTTCTTCTGAAACTCATCAGTCTATTCTAGTTTTTAGAAATGAAGGCTATTCCATGCGAGAAATTGCCAAGAAACTGAAGATCTCGTACAACGCTGTGTACTACTCCCTTCAAAGAACAGCACAAACTGGCTCTGACCAGAATAGAAAGAGGAGTGGGAGGCCCCGGTGCACAACTGACCAAGAAGACAAGTACATTACTGTCTAGTTTGAGAAACAGACGCCTCACAAGTCCTCAACTGGCAGCTTCATTAAATAGTACCCGCAAAACACCAGTCTCAACGTCAACAGTGAAGAGGCGACTCTGGGATGCTTTTCTTTCAAAAACAAGGACATTTCTAAGTGTCTCCAAACTTTTGAATGGTAGTTGTAAGTCAAAGGTAATTGATGAGAAAGGCTGCATTTGCCCTGTAGGCCTGGGGATGGTACCTTGCAAGAGGGACAGACTTCAGTTGTTTGAACTGGTGATGCACACATGCGTCTCATGCATACGATACTAAAGGCACATTATTTTTGATCACCACAATCTCAAATCAAGCATACAGATCCACATACACATAGCCTACTCAACTATGCCATCTCTTGATACCAAGACAAATTCAAAACATAGGTAAACACACTGCTGGCAGATCTCTAATATGGAGTGGTTTCACTCGCAATTTCACTCCAGGCCTGGCCCCACTGTTGCTGCTCTGGGATTGTGCTAATTAGCAGCAGGAGCTAAGACTAACATAAGCACTGGGGCGAGGCTACAGGCAGGGAGGGCACACAGGCTCACAGTGATCGGTGCATTAGCCACCTAGCCCAGAGAGCTAACACTATTGACAACAGGTGATATGGAGCCATAGAGTACAGGGCCTTATGTGCCCCTGCCGGGGGAGGGACATTATTTAGAGACATATTAGCCCTGTTAGTGAGGCCTCACTGCCTACTGCCATGACGACAAGCTTCAGCTGCAGTCAAGAGGAAGATGAGATCTAGAGCCGGGCCTGAGAAAGAAAGAAAAGAAAGAGAGAAAAAAAGAGATGAAGGATTGTGTCAGGGAAATAAATCATAGGGAGTTAGGTTAAGAGAAAGATACAAGACTGCTTGGTCTCTTCATTGGTACTTAATGCCCAATAGAAAGAGAGAAGGCCTAAACCTTTCAACACGTCTGATTACAACAGATGATCTTGATCTCGTTACACTGTAAAAAAAAAAAAAAAAAAAGCAATACTTTGCGGTGGTGAGGCTGCATGGAGGCATCGATTCAAACACCTACATGTAAATGGAAAAAGCATACGAGGACGCTTTGACATTCAGCATTAAAGTGTGATGCTCTGCGCCCACCGGGTTAGGCGTGGTCATTTTCATCTGAAGGGCCCAACATGTTGGGACAAAACCAACTGCCAATCCTGGTTGTGACTGAACTACTGTGACTCACCTCTGCAAAGTTAAACACAGAGTGGAAAGGGAGGCCTATGCCATTTCAGAGAAAAGTGCTTCAGAGTGAGGCTAAAGATTTTGCATTAACTTTATACAGTAACAGGCCTAACATGTCTTAGGCCTATAGTACATGTACTGCTTCAGTGGATTGAATAGATTTAGTTCTGAAGATGCAGATTCCAGCTCTCATCCAAAATAACAGCATAATGACCTACAAGACATCAGTCTCACTTTCACGCCGCCTCCTCTTCAGTGTGACACGCAGTAAACAGATGGGGAAGACAGAAAAACATCTCATGTCCTTTCAGCTAAGCTCGGGTCATACACCACCTTCAGCACAACGGGTCAAACAGTGCACTGCCTGAAAGAGTAAGCACATACGGACTGAATTAACTTCAACCTTTTAATGCTATAGATGTGCTGCTGTCAAATAGATTAGGGTATACAGGGTCCACTACCTAGTATCGAGTAATCTCGGAAATCCATAACTAAAATCCCAAGAAATTGCACGATTGCAGATGCTCGATTAAGTTCCTAGGGCAGACTAGCTAGAAAAGACACCAGAACGAGGAGGGGAAGCAGAGCTGTAGCTCCAACCACCTCTCCTTGCAGGTTACAGGCTAGTTTATGGGCCAAATGTCCCCTCCCCTCTCTAAAATGTTAACGATGAGCACACCTGTGAAATTGTGATTTGTCCAAATGATCAGTGACGAAAGAAAATACGCACTGGAACAGGGTAATTACTCGTCAGTCATCGCATCAAACACGTGTGTATGTCCCCGAAAGATTTAGTACTGTTATTAATAATGACAGACTTGATTTCAAGAGTTCTATTAAAACTCAAACAAAAATAACATAGCAAAAAAGTACCTAGCCAAAACACATACAGGATAACCAGCCCCTCACACAAACCTGGACTCTGGTCAGACACCACGCAACAGGTAGCAACAACACTTGGGAGTGTTTAAGTTTGTCATTTGCTGATTGGTTGCTCTTGTGCCTTGTCTCGGAGTGGACGTACAGGTTGGCAAATGGCAGAGGGTCACCAGGTTGGCAGGTGGAAGAATGTTACCAGGTAGCAGAGGGTAGCAAGGTGGTGAATAGACCTTTATCCCAGCACCAGGTTGACTATGGGCTTCCCCATCACCAGCTGGTCCTTTCAAAACCTCATAAGCTTTCCCTCCGTCATCAGCGACACCAGATCGTGGACAGGTTGGGAAAAAGGACAACCTTTTACAGCGTACTCCTCATAGTTTAGGATGTTGGAGTAACAGGACTAAAGACTTAATTTTGAATGGCAGGGTTAGCTGACGCCAACACTTGTTGCTATAGCCTACCTAAGGTTACGGGAGAAGCAGTAGCTAAAGATACACCCATGATTAATAGACTACGAGTAGTGATGCACCGATATGACATTTTTGGCTGATACCGATATCTGATATTTTCCTTGCCAAAGAAAACGATACCGATATTTAAAATTACTTTGGCCTTTTAAGAATTCTAGTACAGTTAAAAAGTTAACATACACAAGCAGTGGTCTAAGGCACTGCATCTCAGTGCAAGAGGCGTCACTACAGTCCCTGGTTCGAATCCAGGCTGTATCACATCCGGCAGTGTTTGGAAGTTCCATAGGGCGGCGCACAATTGGCCCAGCGTCGTCCGGGTTTGGCCGTCATTGTAAATTAGAATTTGTTCTCGACTGACTTGCCTAGTTAAATAAAGGTTATACACACATCAAAAAGTTATTTTGTTGGCATTTACGCATGTCCCCATTTCCAGTAAAACATAATCAAAACCTAATTCTTTCACTTACCTGCTGTGCTGTTTCGTTGTACATTTGTTCAGTCTTTTCATTCTCAACCAGTTTTTCTATGGAACGCCATTTGGGTCTTTGCGTGTCAAAAAGATACTATTTAACACTATTTTATGTGTTAAAGAAGTTTGTTGACCAATCAGGGCCTGAATGACTGCACATCACATAATTTAACGTGTTCATTCCTTTTTTTACATAGTTATTACACATTGATTACACTATCACTCGTATTTCATGTCACAACGATTCATTGATACATATGCTATGATGCTGGTAAAGTTGTCTCGCGCACCTACAGTGCTGGTCATAAAAAAGCTAGCTAGCTCATGGATGCAAAAATTTTCTTCCCCAAAAATGACACTTTCAGTAGCTATAGTTAGCTAGCTAACTATATAGCTCGGTGTCATCTAAAATATCCATAATTTATAAAACAGTTCTTATTGGATTAAATGGTGGTCGGACCCATCTATGTGAAGCTAGCCACAATAGCGGACTTTGCGGTTAGCCTTCAAACAGTATAATTCTACTATTTGTATTAATTTGCATCACTGTCAATGAATACTTAAATTTTTGGGGCAAACTAAAAATTCCAATATTGTGCTTACTAATCCTTATTGTGGCTAGCTTCACAACACATAACCCGGTCCGGTCGAGCCTCACTAGCCAGATGAAGCTAGCTGGCTGCTTATAACGTTAACCCTGTCGCCCAAAGCTAAGTAGCTGGCTAGCTATTTTTTTCATGAACTGAAGTTCAATTTCAATAGGCGAACAACAATACTTACTCACACGGATTCCTAAAATCATTGCTAAGAATAATGAAAATGACTGCAGTTTCTACTGGTCGTTGTTTTCAGGCTGCGTTGTATTGGTACTAGCTAGGTAACAAGTTAAAATGAGCTACCACAGAAGTTGCGGTCAAACAAATAATGCTTTATTACCAAGCCGGTGTTTTGCTTGTTTGCTGAATTTTTGTACAGCTTTGACAGTGCTACTGTATATTTTTTGACACGCAAAGACCCAAACGGCATTCCATAGTATGCTATTAGCTTCTTGACATACATTGACGCTATTACATTGTACCTGCTTTAGGGCAACATCTGAAAAATAGAGCACTTGGTAGTGTTAACCGGTTGCTCGACCAGTCGGCGAACAGTTGATTGTCAAGGGCTACGAATGCCATTATCGTAGCTTTAATAGATTTTGCCTTTGAGCTGTCTCGCTGAAATGTTGTTACTCTTTCAAATGACTGTTTGATTTGTTGACAGCTCCATCCACACAGCAGACATTGTGGGGTAGTTTAGGAATGCTGTGTTGCACGTATAGCGCAAAATTTTGCATCATTAAGTCATGTACCTTCATTATATAGGTATGCACTAGAGGTCGACCGATTCATCTGAATGGCCGATTAATTAGGGCCGATTTCAAGCTTTCATAGCAATCGGTAATCTGCATTTTTGGACACTGATCATGGCCGATTACATTGCACTCCACGAGGAGACTGCGTGGCAGGCTGACTACCTGTTATGCGAATGCAGCAAGGAGCCAAGGTAAAGTGCTAGCTAGCATTAAACGTATCTTACAAAAAAACAATCAACCTTAAGATAATCACTAGTTAACTAGTAATATCATCAACCCTGTGTAGTTCTCGCTTGTCCTGCGCTGCATATAATCGATGCGGTGCCTGTTAATTTATCATTGAATCATAGCTTACTTCGCCAAACAGGTGATTTAACAAGTGCATTCGTGAAAAAAAGCAGTCTTTGCACCAATGTGTACCTAACCATAAACATCAACGCCTTTCTTAAAATCAATACACAAGTATATATTTTTAAACCTGCATATTTAGTTCATATTGCCTGCTAACATGAATTTCTTTTAACTAGGGAAATTGTGTCACATCTTGCGTTCTGTGCAACAGAGTCAGGGTATATGCAGCAGTTTGGGCCACCTGGCTCGTTGCAAACTAATTTGCCAGAATTGTACGTAATTATGACATAACATTGAAGGTTGTGCAATGTAACAGCAATAGCTAGACTTATGGATGCCACCCGTTAGATAAAATACAGAATGGTTCTGTATTTCACTGAAAGAATATTTTTTTTTTTTCCTAAATGATAGTTTCCGGATTTGACCATATTAATGACTTAAGGCTCGTATTTCTGTGTGTCTATTATATTATAATTAAGTCTATGATTTGATAGAGCAGTCCGAGTGTTGGTAGGCAGCAGCAGGCTCGTAAGCATTCATTCAAACAGCACTTTAATGCGTTTGCCAGCAGCTCTTCGCAATGCTTATTGTGCTGTTTTTGACTTCAAGCCTATCAACTCCCGAGATTAGGCTGGCAATACTAAAGTACCTATTAGAACATCCTATCGTCAAAGATATAAGAAATACAAAATTGTATAGAGAGAAATAGTCCTATAATAACTACAACCTAAAACTTCTTACCTGGGAATATTGAAGACTCATGTCAAAAGGATCCACCAGCTTTCATATGTTCTCATGTTCTGAGCAATGAACTTAAACATTTGCTTTTTTACATGGCACATATTGCACTTTTACTTTCTTCTCCAACACTTTGTTTTTGCATTATTTAAACCAAATTGAACATGTTTAATTTATTTGAGATGAAATTGATTTTATGTATTATATCACGTTAAAATAAAAGTGTTCATTCAGTATTGTTGTAATTGTCATTCTTACAAATAAATATAAATATAAATATATATATATATATATATATATATATATATATATATAAAAATAAATAAAGCAGATTAAATCGGTATCAGTTTTTTTGGTATCGGCGTAGAAAAATCGTAATCGGTAGACCTCTAGTATGCACTACAGCTTTCACATGGGTTTTGCACATCTGGCATTAGACTAGACATCGGCCGATACCGATGTTGGCATTTTCAGCTAATATTGTCCGATTCCGATATGTTCACTGATATATCGTGCATCCCTAATTACGAGCTCTGTCCTCTCACTCTTTCAAGTTTATTTTTCTAGACATTTCGCCAAGAAGCAGATTGAGGTTGTGAAAATATAACCAACATTGGGCAGACATGAAAATAGGACAACTTAGGGAAAGTCAACACTCATGTTAGTTCTTCTTTTCCCCACAATGTTTTCTATGTTAGGTTTATAAGAGTGTGTGGGGAGGGCCTAATGAACACAGTTGCCACCCAACATCTTCCTGAGGCAACATCAAGGCCAATAATGCTAACATTTTCCATAGACAGGAGGGCATCCAATTACATGGTGTAATGGTCATAATAAACTAATGGTATAGGAGACACTGCCTATAAACAACAGCTTTAAAAAGGCTTTCTCATAATGAATGGTTCCTTGCCCTTACCTTCCTGTAACGTTGAACAGAAGAGGCACCCAATGCAAAACGGTCTTCTTTCAGTCTCAAATTGGGAGACAGTACATCTAAAAATAACCCAAGGTTTCCCCAGATGGGTCACCATTGCAAAACCCTTGTCTTCATGAAGCAGACAGAGGGAAGCAGCATTCAACCTTTCTTCTCAATGCTGGGCTACAACATTACTTAGCCTAACTGTCAGACACTAGAAAACTTGTTGAGGATCACCGTTTGAGTCAAAGTGCAATGCAGTTCTATACCGGCCCATGTCTCATGAACCCTGGCAAGACAGAGAACTGACTCCGATACCAAGAGAATGAAAGTGCCGGAAGAAAGAGAGGTGTTTGTATGCTCTAACCCAAACAGAAATCTCCAAAACAAGCAAAACCAATTAAGAGAGTTATGTTGTTGACAAGGATGCTGCTGCTTTTGCCTATGACAGGTCAAAGACAGGCAGAAACTGCTTCGCCAATAGAAATCCCCGATCACGCTTGTAGGCGATGTCATGGCGACGTTGGCTAGCTAAGCTCATGTGTAGAAACACGTCAGCAGGTCTAACGGTCGTCTGGCACCAAACTTCGCATGTGCAGGCCGTCAAAGCAAAGGCACTCAATATAAAGTTGTTTTTGACGAAAATCAAAACGTGTTAGTTTGTCAATTTCACGAGGTTGGAGTAAAAACATGTTCAACTACTTATTAAGACATTGACTTGAATCTAGGTTGTGCCTTTATACTGAGAAAATTAACTACTAAGAAAGAATTTCACTTCTCTCATTGACTGCTCAAACCCCAAACTGTCTGCTTAGTCTATTTCACAGACGTTTCTGGAAGTCTCGCGATGTTGCACCTCTGGGTTTATAAACTCTTGTGGTGTGGTAGCTTATCAACCTCACTGTTGGGAGGGGCTCATGTTTTTGGTGTATGCACAGTTTGCCACAGCCTCCTCCTACAGAGGAAGTAATTACCCTGCACACATTAATCTGAAGAGATGAGCATCAAGTGATTTTTACACCGCTCACCAAAACACGAATTCATGACCTTAAAGCGGCAATCAGCAGGTAAAACAATAACAAAGTGACCTCCCCACCAGTTTCAGTAAAAAGTTAAAGGATGGGGCTTGAGAAATCTAACCACTCAAATTCATAGACAGAGCTATGGATGCAAGGATTCACCATCCATTATATATCAAAATTATAGTTTTAACCATGTTTTAAGGCTATATAGCATTTGTATTTACTTTGTTGACAAACAGTGGGAGTAAAACATGTTTATAGTTTGGGTTCTGATGGGGTACGACAGTTGAACTTAGGTCATGAGACATTTATAAGTTAAATTCTTCAAGAATCAATGGGCATATATAATTCACACTGAGTGTACAAAACATTAAGAAAACCTGCTCTTTTCATGATAAACTGACCAGGTGCATCCAGTTGAAACATATGATCCCTTATTGATATGATCCCACCAAAAGGACATCCAGCCAACTTGACAACTGTGGAAAACATTGGCATGAACACGGGACAGTATCCCGGTGGAGCGCTTTCGACACCTTGGAGATTTCATGTTCTGAGGGCAAAAAAAAAGGTGGGTGGGTGCAAGTCAATATTAGGAAGGTGTTTGTAATGTTTTGTACACTCAGTGCATAAGTCTAAAATGTATGTAGAAACTGCTGATTGCCCCTTTAACTGAAGGAAGCATTGCGTGAAAGACGGAGGATAGCATAATTCAACCAGACAGGAAGAGAAGATCCGCCTCAAGCATTTCAGCTATTAAAGTGAAAGTGTGACTGCCAAGCTCATGATTCACTACACCTTGGACCATGTAGCACAGGTTGTATGAGAGGATAAGCACACCCTCACTGTATATGTGAGACATTTGACTTCACCACCACCCCCACTAGCAGGTGTTTATGTAAGCTGAAGTACAGTACAGCTACAGGCCTATGCCTCCTCACAGAGACACCTAAAGAATTCAGGCTACTACTTCACTACACCCAAGTCTCTGCTCTCCATTCTCCGAGCTAATGCCCACTCTGCAGCCAGCCACAATCACCAAGGGTCAGACAGCCAGAAAAAAATATGTTGAGTCCTTGGAACTGACAGGTACCATTTCATTGTAGTGTAGCACGGTATACCGAGCTTTCAGTCGTTTTTCAATACTAGAAAATGAAAGTTTGTTACTAGAATTTGTTACTTTCTGTCAGTGTCAAATGTGCCTAACGTCATCTACTGATTGAGAGAGGATCAAGTATGTCTATCAGGGCAGCCGATGTCCCTTAACAGCGAGAGAGCAACCGCCCTGCTCCACTTACTCTTTGCTAGCTCTAGCCTGGCCTGAGGAACCACTGCACTCAATAGCATTACAGGCTAAAACACTTGCAAGAAGATACCGGTAGCTTCCAAGAAGCGCAGCGGTCTAAGGCACTGCATCTCAGTGCTAGAGGCGTCACTACAGACCCTGGTTCGATTCCAGGCTGTATCACAACCGGACGTGATTGGGAGTCCCGTAAGGCAGCGCACAAATGGCCCAGCGTTGTCCGGGTTAGGGTTTGGCTGGGGTAGGTCTTCATTCTAAATAAGAATTGGTTCTTAACTAACTTGCCTAGTTAAATGACAAAATTAGTTGGTGATGGGATTTCAGATCGAAAGTTGAGGGACAAAAAGCAAACTTTAGCCCCATTATCTGATAGGTGGGGTAGTAAGATGCAGAGTCTTGCTTATGGCTCAGCTCAGGCGCTGACATATACACATCATTTACACACACAGTGAGAGAGGTCAGCTCAGACAGATTCAGCTTAGAGGCACCCAGCTCATAAGCTCCATTAGCTGCAGATTAGAATGGAAAACGAATGTGTTTATACAACAAAATGTCAGTGCATCGAATCGTATCGTTTCGTTCCTCTAATCAAACCGAGTCGTTTAAAACCAAAACATATTGTTCCTGTATCGTATTGGAGCCCATGTATGTACTGAATTGTCAAGAAAGGGAAAGTTGCACATCCCTAAGATTTACCACTCAAATAAGTGATTAGCGTTATGTAGTTAAAAAAAATTGAACCAAAACTCATTGTAATGCAATGATATTGAACTCAAAAGATCTGTCTGGATCAAGTGACATTACTTGACTTTGGCTGATACTCGATACCACAACAAATAAAGAAGGCGTATCGAAGACAAAATTCTGGTATCGTGACAACACTACTGCACTGTGTTATTGTCAGCTTACAACAAACAACTTCATCCTCGCTTACCTCTGCGGAGGAAATACAGCCTTACAGCAGAGGACACACTCATGGCTTACCATGAGCACAGCATGTCTACAGAGGATTACATTATCACAATATGAGATAAGGGGGTTGGAAATATGTTGTGTGAAGTGGCTGTTTATGTGATATCTAAAACAGGTGTGCAGTGCAGGCACATTGACCTGTTGAATAGGACAGGGCTAAGTTGAGGTCAAACCCGTCACTGCAAATATGGGGGGAGGGGGGTTGGTAACCTTTCAAAACAATGATGATATAGTGGCATGATGGCATTTTCACTTCACATTTAGGCTACTACAGTCAATATGGTACCCTTCCCCAGATCTGTGCCTCGACACAATCCTGTCTCAGCACTCTGACAATTTCTTCGGCCTTGGATTTGCTCTGACAGGCACTGTCAACTGTGGGACCTTGTATAGACTGGTGTGTGTGTGTGTGTGTGCACCTTTCCAAATCATGTCCAATCAATTGAATTCACCACAGGTAGACTCAAATCAAGTTGTATAAACATCTCAAGGATAATCAATGGAAACAGGATTCATCCATGTCAGAATAAGGCTGTAACGTAACAAACATTGGAAAAGGGGAAGGGGTCTGAATAGTTTCCGAATGCACGGCATTTGTAAAATCCCAATAGAGAATACCAACTAAATACTAAAGAGCGCTTTGTAAACACGTTGTACAGTTTCTGAACTAAACAAGTAACTCAAAAATACTACTCACTAATTTTGCTGCACACACAAAACAAATATTTGCCAGCAAGGCTCTTGGTCCAGGATGGGATTCTCTGCTGCTACCAAGCTAATGCTTGATTTTGGAATAAGCTAACCACTTAGCTAGATAGCTACTAAATTTACACCAAATGCACAACTGCAGACATTTCGCACATTTTAGACTTAACATACGTTATAAGATATCTAGCTGGCAAACATTTAGTTCTGAATTCCATACTGTAATCAGATCCCCTGGCGCATGCTACACAACAGTGAGTGACTCACAAGGCTCCGATCTCTCGTCGTAGTTTGCTTGTAAACAAACACCATGTGACACGTGACTGGGGACTACCGTAAACTTCATAAAAATGTGACAGGTTAACTATATTACGCAATGTTCTTTATCTCCTATAATATTGCACAAGTTGACTACAGGTATTTACTTCAAAAGTATCTACAAATATTAAAATGTATTAAAAAAAACGAATAAATAGTTTCAACAGTATTGAAAAACCATCCCGTGGCTTTTTACAAATACCCTGACATATGGTATACTGCCCAAGCCTAATTCGTGACATGCACAATGGCTTGGGCCTGTTGTGGATGTGCTCTCTAAACCAGAGCAAAAGGGCAGTGCATTTACAGAATACAGGGAGGGCCCTTATCAATCCAACAGCAACCAGGTTTGATTTGAATTTCAGTCTAACCTTTGTTAGGGGACCTCTACCTTCAAGTGAAGGTGTGGGACATTCCACTGTGTAAATTATTACAGTGAAGCCACCTGTAAATAGGCTAAATTATAACCTTGTGCAGGTGACAGCTTAAATTTAAAAAATAAACACTGGTTTGAGGGACAAAAAAAATGTATATATATAAAAAAAAAACTCTACTCTTAAAATGGCAAATAATTATTCAGCTACTATTCTCTACCGAGAACCTTGGAGGGAAAGATTTAGTCCTTGCCATAACTTTGCTGACTAAGAAGCTAGTAAAAAAAAGCATTTGGCAGAAAGGATGTTAACTTTGACTAGAGGGGAAGCCACCCCCCAGTGTTGTGGGGCTAGGCTACATAAAACCTCTGAATCGATTTAATGGAACAGGCGATGGATCATGGGATTCGATTTGAATTGACAAAAATCATTGAATGATTGTCAAAGACAAAGTGCCTGACCCAAATGAACTTGGCTTAAACCTTTGAGGTCACCACCCTTTGACTTCAGCTGCCTCTCAGGCCAAAAGTTGACACGCTATAAATGATCAAAGTACCTTTTTGTCTTAACATTATTTCTTAGGCTAGGCCTATAGGTTGACAACATAATTTCAACCTCTACAATTTCCAGTATAGGCAGCGTGGGAGCTTTAGTAAGTCTATGCATTAGCTCAGACTGCTCACAGGGTTGTAAAATCACCATGGAGATTCCGACTGACACGCCTCTTTCCAACCGAGTTGTAGTAGAGGTCAAAGGGCACTGTGTCATGTGGTTGATCCTTAAGCTCTCTGCTTCTATGTGGAGAAGTTGTTGTTACTCATACCACTCACTCAGAAAGCTATGATCGCTCCCTCAGCAGCAGCATTCACTACAGATTGATGTTTAAAGTGGAAAAAAAGGGTAGCTGAGCTCCATATGGGGTTTGAGTATGAACACATGATATTTTCTGATGACATGTGAAATGGCTGCTCTTCCAAACGCTTTCCAGGTTTTTGGTAGCGCTCGTTAAACTCAACCATGGTGTCTGTAGGAGCAGAAACTGCGAGGATTTATCTACACAGGAATGCACCATAACAACATCTGTTACACTCATTCAGATGTGCTTATGCGTTCATCATATTCACTTCTGGGACATTTTAATACAAAAGGTAGCAAAGAAGAGTAAAAAGGTTGAGTGGTAAGGCTTGCAGTTAGCCACGTTAAAATAAAACTGTCTGTTAATAGCAAGAAAAAAATAGGCTACTAACTGTTTGTTTACCCTCATGTGGCTAAAAGTGAAGTTGTCACAAGTGAAATCCTCTCAATGAGACAAAAGAGAATAAATCAGAAGTAAAAAGGCCCTGCAAAAGTGAGTCTGAATTGTGCTTTTTCAAAAACGCCAGGTTGGAGGCAGGCACAACAAACGCAGAAGTGAAATGCTTACATAATATGAAAAACCCTCCTGTTGCGACAGGAAACTATTTACTATTACATTATAGGCCTTTCTGTGACAGAACTACTTCCTGGTGAGAAAGATAGGCACAATTGACATACACTACACCGATAACTTAAGCAAGCTAAGCAATACCTGTGAGCTACTAAAGCGAAGGCAACCTTTTTGTTTCAGAGTGGGAAGTATTCTAGTGTATTTAATCTGCATCCATTTATAAACAGAGCCATATTGGATTACAGGAACCAGAGCAACATCCTGTACCGGTGCGGCAGAGCAGCAAGTTGCCTGAGGCTGGGAGTCCTCCTCCTGGGCAAGTCGACTGCATTTAGCCTCACCTAGGCCTAGCTGGTAGAAAACTGGTTTCACATCGTTAAGCTAAAAAAAAAAAAAGGGATAAAACCACTGTCAAGCAACTTATTGTAGGTGCTTCTTTTCAGATGCACATTTTATGCTTTGCCTCTGACCACGTGAAACTACACGAGGGGGGAAAAAATGACAGCACCTTCATTCAATAGGCAATGGCCTATTGACACACTTGCACAACGTTGTCCTTTTGCCCTAAGCCATCTAGGCTACTCTACAGTTATGAGTGAGCAGCATCAGGCACGGGGTAGTCGTGTGTGTTTCGTACCAGAGCAAAAGCAACTGCTAGATTGCTCAATACCTCTAATTTTGACATAATTGTACAAGGCTGATGCTCTGACCAGGTGAAAAACTAGCTAACTGATGTCGTAATCGCAATTTCTTAATCTTGGTCCTGGCAACTGAAAGAGTTGCATATTTTAGCCTTAGCACTACACAACGGATTCAAATCCGCAAAGCTTAATGAGTTAATCATTTGAATCAGTTGTGTAGTGCGAAGGCTAAAATATGCCATAAGCAGACGCATTTAACCAAAGCGACTTGCAGTACGCATACATATATTTACGTAAGGTTGGTCCCGGGAATCGAAACCCACTATTCTGCTCTACAAACCGAGCAAGGAATTTATTTGTATTTTTAAGTACACACCCTTGCCTCCCCGGGATGAGGATAAAGTACATTTAATGATAGCTGAGCTGTCATTGTGGTGGTGTTCTGCATTCAAGTTTCTACAAGTTTAAATGGTGATTGATATTTGTCATGATTACTAGTTAGGTAGCTAGCTAAGTGAGTTGAACCTATTTATGGCCATTGTAAGCTCTCCAGCTACTTAAGTACTGGATGTGGTGATAAACAACAAAACGGCTAGCTATCTAAATTCTGTCTAATTAACTAGCCCAATAATGGACTAAAGGAGCCTAGCGTTAATCTCTATTGCATTCCACACTGCCCTCTGCCACCTGGACAAGAGGAGCACCTATGTGAGAATGCTTTTTATTGACTACATCTCAGCATTCCAACACCATAGTGCCCTCCAAGCTCATCAATAAGCTCAGGACCCTGGGACTGAACACATCCCTCTAACTGGATCCTGGACTTCCTGGCGGGCCTCTCCCAGGTAGTGAGGGTAGGCAATAACACATCCAGCACGCTGACCTTTAACATGGAGGCCCCTCGGGGGTGCATGCTTAGTCCCCTCCTGTAGCCATGCACAACTCCAACACCATCTTTAAGTTTGCTGACGACACAAAGGTGGTAGGCCTGATCACCAACGATGAGACAGCCTATAGGGAGGTGTTCAGTGACCTGGCAGTGTGGTGCCAGGACAACAACCTCTCCCTCAACGTCAGCAAGACAAAGTAGCTGATTGTGGACTACAGGAAACAGAGGGTCGAGTTGGTTGAGAGCTTCAAGTTCCTCGGTGTCCACATTACTAAGGAACTATCATGGTCCAAACAGTCATGAAGAAGGTGCAACAATGCCTCTTAGAATGCACGACAACGACTCTTCCCCCTCAGGAGGCTGAAAAAATTTGGCAATAGGTTCATGATGATACCAGTATCGCAAAAGGAGTTGGCAAGAAAATAAAACACAAAGCAGATTCAACTTCTTTAGGAAAACATACATAATGTTGAAAACAAACATCAGTCATCCAGAGACACATTGATTGATACTGAACTAAAATACTACATGTAAAGTGTTGTTCCCATGTTTCATGAACTGAAATAAAAAAAGATCCCTGGACCTCCACATCCAGCTTCTTCCACTGCGGGATTGACCTGGACAGCTGATGAAACTGAGTAGTATTTCTGACTGTAATAAAGCCCTTTGTGGAGAAAACACATTCCCAGGCCCAGCCATGGCTGCCCAGTCATGAAATCCATAGATTAGGGCCTAATAAATTTATTTCAATTAACTGATTTCCTTATATGAACTGTAAATCAGTAAAATTATTGAAATGGTTGCATATTGCATTTATATTTTTGTTCAGTATATTTTCCAACATATAGCACACAATATTTTACATACATCAGGTTTTTAAAGGACCAAAAAGTTTGGTTTACTTCGCGTTTTTATTTTGACATTGAAAAAAAATGTTCTGATCGCAACAGCCCTATTTGGCATGGGCCCTCAGATCCTCAAAAGGTTATACAGTTGCACCATTGAAAGGATCTTGAATGGTTGCACCACTTGGTATGGCAACTGCTTGGCATCCAACCACAAGGTGTTAATGGTAGTGCGTACGGCCCAGTACATCACTGGGGACAAGCTCCCTGCCATCAGGACCTCTATACTAGTCAGTGTCCTTAAATAAAAAAACTCCCTAAAATTGTTAGACTCCAGCCACCCAGGTCAGACTGTTCGCTCTGCTACTGCACAGCAAGCAGTACAGATGCACCAAGTCTGGAACCAAAAGGACCCTGAACTGCTTATACCCCCAAGCCATACGACTAGTAAATAGTTACCCTGACTATCTGCATTGGCCCTTTTTGCACTAACTATTTTGACTCGTCACAAACGCTGCTGCGTTTATCCTGTTGCATAGTCACTTTACCCATATGTACACATCTACCTCAATTACCCCATACCCCTGCACCCCTGCACATTGACTCGGTACTGGTACCCCGTGCATATAGCCAAGTTATCATTAGGTATTTATTCCTTGTTTTCTATTATTTATACAATTATCTCTGCAGTGTTAGGAAGGGCCCTTAAGAAAGCATTGATTCTCAATTGCAGTACGGTTCTAGAAACAGAAATCACTCTACTTTCATCTCACAACAAAATAATTTCACAGATTAAAAACACACACTTACTATACAATGTTTTAACACAGTTGCACCCGACAGTATTTTTCAGCGACAAGATGTTTGTTGCGTCTGTCTTTTGTTTACACACGTGTCAGTGATGCAGATGGCTAATTAGCTAGTCCACGGTCTTCCATAAACTAGTGATGTTACGTTTAATACCGGTGCTCCGAGGCAATCGCTAAGCAGTTTATTTTTAAGCAGTGTGCCGATGCTTTGTATCACTTTATCAAAGGCACGTGATCAATGACATCCGAAGCTTCATTTCGTCTAACAAAATCTTATTTTTATTTAACTAGGCAAGTAAGAACAAATTCTTACTTACAAAGATGGCCTACCGGGGAACAGTGGGCAGAACGACAGATTTTTACCTTGTCAGCTCGGGGATTCGACCCAGCAACCTTTCGGTTACTGGCCCAAAGCTCTAACCACTAGGCTACCTGGCGCCAAACACCTGATTGGCTAGGTATCAGCTTCGGAAGAAGACAAAAAGGCTACACTGTGCATGTGGGATGTCATCTATAATAATTTGGCTGTGCTAAATTGTTTTGACTCCCAGGTGCCACTAGTGTACACAGTGTTGATCAAAGCCTTGAGTAATGAACCTATTTGACACAATTGGCTGGAAATATGCAATGCTTCAGGAAGCTTCGTTTCCCCATCACTGCTGAAAACAAAGGCTGTAAACATAGAAATATGTTTCTGTGGGTACCCTAACCCTACAAAAAGGTCATTTAACCTTTTGATTTTTTTTGCAGTGGTGTAAAGTACTTACAGTTGAATTTGGAAGTTTACATAAACTAATGACTCCATCCTAAGTGTTTCAACCACTCCACAAATGTCTTGTTAACAAACTATAGTTTTGGCAAGGAGGTTAAGACATCTACTTTGTGCATGACACAAGTCATTTTCCCAACAATTGTTTACAGAGATTATTTCACTTATAGTTCACTGTATCACAATTCCAGTGGGTCAGAAGTTTACATGCACTAAGTTGACTGTGCTTTTAAAGATCTTGGAAAATACCAGAAAATGTCATGGCTTTAGAAACTTCTGATTGACTCAAATGATGTCAATTAGCCTATTGGAGGTATACATGTGGATGTATTTCAAGTCCTACCTTCAAACTCAGTGCCTCTTCTCTTGACATCATGGGAAAATCAAAAGAAATCAGCCAAGGCCTCAGAAAAAAAGTTGTAGACCACAAGTCTGGTTCGTCCTTGGGAGCAATTTCCAAATGCCTGAAGGTACCACGTTCATCTGTACAAACAATAGTATTCAAGTATAAACATCACGGGACCACGCAGCCGTCATACCGCTCAGGAAGGAGACGCATTCTGTCTCCTAGAGATGAACGTACTTTTGTGTGAAAAGTGCAAATCAATCCAAGAACAACAGCAAAGGACCTTGTGAAGATGCTGGAGGAAACAGGTACAAAAGTATCTATACCCACAGTAAAACGAGTCCTATATCGAAATAACCTGGAAGGACGCTCAGCAAGAAAGAAGCCACTGCTCCAAATCCGCCATAAAAAAGCCAGACTACGGTTTGCAACTGCACATGGGGACAAAGATCGTACTTTTTGGAGAAATGTCCTCCGGTCTGATGAAACAAAAATAGAACTTTTTGGCCATAATGTCCATCATTATGTTTGGAGGGAAAGGGGAGGCTTGCAAGCCGAAGAACACTATCCCAACCGTTAAGCAGAGGGGGTGGCAGCATCATGTTGTGGGGGTGCTTTGCTGCAGGAGGGACTGGTACACTTCACAAAATAGATGGCATCATGAGGTAGGGAAAGTATGTGGATATATTGAAGCATCATCTCAAGACATCAGTCAGGAAGTTAAAGCTTGGTAGCAAATGGGTGTTCCAAATGGACAATGACCCCAAGCATACTTCCAAAGTTGTGGCAAAATGGCTTAAGGATTCACAAAGCCCTGATCTCAATCCTATAGAAAATCTGTGGGCAGAACTGAAAATGCATGTGCGAGCAAGGAGGCCGACAAACCTGACCCAGTTACACTAGCTGTCAGGAGGAATGGACCAAAATTCACCCAATTTATTGTGGGAAGCTTGTGGAAGGCTACCCAAAACATTTGACCCAAGTTAAACCATTTAAAGACAATGCTACCAAATACTAATTGAGTGTATGTAAACTTCTGACCACTGGGAATGTGATGAAAGAAATAAAAGCTGAAATAAATCCGCTCTACTATTATTCTGACATTTCACAATCTTAAAATAAAGTGGTGATCCTAACTGACCTAAAAAAGGGAATTTTTACTTGGATTAAATGTCAGGAATTGTGAAAAACTGAGTTTAAATGTATTTGTCTATGGTGTAAGTAAACGTCCATCTTCTACTGTAAGTAAAAATACTTTAAACCTCCTGTTGTGTTTGTTTCATGTTAATTAATTCTGTGTTCTCGGTACAAAATGACCACCCCACGATAGCTGATTATAAATCCATAATACATAGTCACCTAATGTTGTGTTAGATCTTTTTATCAACTTAAGTTCATGTGAACATTACAAGTTTGAACTTCTATTTGTTATTTATAGCCTTTAGGCTTATACAACTGGTTGAGTTTTTAAAAAAAAGCATAATGTATGGATTATTTTGACTATAACAAATACTCAGATGAAACATAGTGCCATTTATCACAGACTACTTTTGTGTCAGTTTATCAAGGACTCTCTCCTCCTCACCAGTGTCATGACGATCAAGAGCCTCACATACAGTATATTGTTTGGTCATTGCGCTGCCACAGAATGAATTGTGAGCAAGGCCTCAAAAAAGCTTTTACATACCAGAGCTGCAAGAAAAGTTCTTAATATTATTGAAACAATGTTGCAATTGTTTGTGAGAATGCCAACAGGTGATTCTATTTGGGAAAGGTTCAATGGGGGTTGCCATGGAAGCCAAGAAGGGGAGTGAGGTGTGTGTGTGTGTGTGTGTGTGCTCAAACACACATGCATGTGGGGGTCTGGGAGAGGAAGTGTCCAACTGATGAATGGGCATGTGCCTGAACTCAATTTTATACACTAATTGTCATCTCACCCATTCATTTCTAATGACTGGTCATTGTTGACCGGGAACACCACAGGTGTACAAAAGTTAAATAAAACACCCAACATATAATGAAAATCATCCAGGTGTATTTTGTGTGTTCAGATGCCCTGTGTGGACAATGTCATAAGGTTCCATGACTATCAGATTAAATTAATTACATTTTTTGGAGGGGGGGGCTGTACTTTTGTTTATATGTTTTTAAAATATTTGTGTTACTTCACTATATTCCTAAAGAAAATATTGTACCTTTGACTCCATACATTTCCCTGCTAACCAAAATTACTTGTTACATTTAGCCAAGAAAATGGTTAAATTGACACACTTATCAAGAGAACATCCCTGTTCATACCTACCGTCTTTGATCTGGTATATTTTGGCAATTCCAATTACTTTTGATAGATCCTTAAGTATATTTAAAACCAAATAAGCTTACTCAAGTAGTATTTGACTGTGTGACTTATATTTTACTTGAGTCATTTTCTATTACGGTATCTTTAGGTTTATTCAAGAATGAAAATTGAGTACTTTCTCCCACCTACTGATATGAAAGATACGTTTCTTATGTTTTCAAAACCCTACCGCAAACGATGCGTTAACGTTTAGAACAAGCGTCGGGGCTCTTAAACAAAACACCCCCAGTCAGACGATATAATATCGTCAATGGGCGCTAAAGTAGTTAGCTAACGACGTCTATGGTGTACTGGTTAACTAGCTAACATTAGTTACTAAAGATTACTCGCGTGGTTAACTTGGCCAACGTTATCTCAAAATAATTCATAATTGGTGTAGCGCTAGCTAGATCAATTTATTTAGTTCGTTGCTAGCTACGCTCATTAGCCACAATGTTAATGCAAAGGCTAGCTAAATCCTCCATTCGGTCCCGTTTCCAACTTACTAGCTAACTTAGCTGCTGTAGTGTTAGCGCAGTGCAGTGGACAAGTGGTGAGTTAACGTTAGCTAGCTACAGTAGCTGTGACTGGCTAAGAATATAACACAAATAGTGAGATATCATTCCAACAAAGCACATACCCGACTTTAACTTCGGCCAGCAATTTACACGTAACTTGTAGCTTCGTTTAATGAAATTCCACACTTGTCAGTCGCCCTCTACCTTGCTGTCGGCGGGTAGCAGCTCACTCGTTGCCTTGAAAGTAATAACAATATGGCTACAGGGAGTAGTGGCGTCACTTGACTTGTTCAAAAAATATGGGAGTGAGTGCAAGGCTGGGTTGGGTTGGGCTGGACTGGGACGTGCAGTCATAAACAGGACGGGTCAGGGATAAGTGGCTCACACTGGTTTACCATGTTTTTTGGTCTTTTTTTCTTCATAATTTGTTTCAGGATTGGTCAACAGGCCCTATTATGTTATAGCAATCTGTAAATCAATGACGTGATACCCAACCATTGATTGATGCTTGCAACGTCTGAGCAGGGGAACGCAACCTATATGTGGTTAGCTGATAAATACCTATCAGGCATTGTATGATCTGTCAGGAGTCAGAAATATCCAAGCAGTGGAACATGACCTGAGTATTCACTCAGTAGGGAGTCGAGGCAATTATCTTCTCTACTATTGTTGGATCCCAGTTTACTAGGGGAGTAGCCTGCCTTCTTCATATAATGTGGTTAGCCAGTACTAAAAATACACTCTATATAGAAAAGTATGTGGACACCCCTTCAAATGAGTGGATTTGGCTATTTCAGAAACATGTATAACATCAAGCACACAGCATGCAATCTACATTGACAAACATTGGCAGTAGAAAGGCCTTACTAAATAATTCAGTGACTTTCAATGTGTCACCATCATAGAATGCCACCTTTCCAACAAGTCCGTTCATCACATTTCTGCCCTGCTAGAGCTGCCCCGATCAACTGTAAGTGCTGTTATTGCTAGATGGAAATGTCTAGGAGCAACATGGCTCAGCCGCGAAGTGGGAGACCACACAAGCTCACAGAACGGGACCACCTATAGCTGAAGTGCGTAGCGTGCAAAAATCGTCTGTCCTCGGTTGCAACACTCACTACCGAGTTCCAAACTCCAAATGGTCTGGGGCTAGGCCCCTTAGTTCCAGTGAAGGGAAATCTTCAGCATAGAATTACATTCTTGACGATTCTGTGCTTCCAACTTTGTGACAACAGTTTGGGGAAGGCCCTTTCTTTTTCAGCATCACAATTCCCCCGTGCACAAAGCGAGGTCCATACAGATTAAGCTAGTTTTTTTCCCAAAGTTGGAAGTCTTGAGATTTCCGAGTTCCCAGTTGTTTTGAACGCAGCATTAACTCAGGAACGGACTAACATACATCACTTTCCCTTCAAGTCCATCTGCTTTCTCTTCTATACTGAACAAAAATATAAATGCAACATGCAAGAATTTCAAATATTTTACAGTTACAGTTCATTTAAGGAAATATGTCAATTTAAATAAATTCATTAGGCCCTAATTTATGGTCTTCACATGACTGGGCAGGGGTGCAGATATAGGTTGGCCTGGGAGAGCATCGGCTCACCCACTTGGCAGCCAGGCCCACACACTGGGGAGCCAGGCCCAGTCAATCAGAATGAGTTTACTCCACAAAAGGTCTTTATTACAGACAGAAATACTCCTCAGCACCCCAACAACCCCTCTCAGACGATCCAACAGGTGAAGAAGTCTGATGTGGAGGTTCTGGGCTGGTGCGGTTACACGTGGTCTGCGATTGTGAGGTTGGTTGGACATACTGCCAAATTCTCTAAAACAACATTGAAGGTGGCTTATGGTAGAGAAATTAACATTAAATTATCTGGCTACAGCTCTGGTGGACATTCCTGCAGTTAGCATGCCAATTGAGTGCTCTCTCAACTTGAGACCACTGTGGCATTGTGTTGACAAAACTGCACATTTTAGATTGGCCATTAATTGTCCCCTGCATAAGGTGCACCTGTGTAATGATCATGCCGTTTAATCAGCTTCTTGATATGCCACACCTGTCAGGTGGATGGATTACCTTGGCAAATGAGAAATTCTCACTAACAGGGATATAAACAAATTTGTGCACAACATTTTTTGTGTATGGAACATTTCTGGGATTTTTCATTTCAGCTCATGAAACATGGGACCAATACTTTACATGTTTACATTTATATTTTTGTTTAGTGTAGTTAAGAGGATCAGGAGAATGTCACATCCTTGCTCCTCTCTAATCCTTATCCGCCAATGTCTAGATCTTTAAATAAGGAACACACTCTTAATAGAGGTGAATATAGCCTGGAGGATCATGTAAGCATGGACAACCATCTAGTACACACAGACATATCACTAGTAGGTCAGGGATATCCAAGAACACTCAAAGCATGTTCCAATACAATTCATTGTACATCTAATTCAGTGCACCTGAATGTTTCACACTTTTATAAGGAGCATATTCCTTTGTCTCTAGCAGCTGATTTTGACCCAGGCTAGGAGTTTGAGCACAATGATAATTCACTGATTATCATCTGAACTACTTTGACTGATCATGAACACACACAACAGGTTAAATTGTAGTCCAAAAAACATAGTGTGTAGAGACTAGAGTCTGTTCAAATGGAGTGTGTACTCTGGTGACTACAAGGAAAAGACTCCTCTGGGCAAGTTCAAAAAAACGAATTGAGAGTAAAGGGAGAAATAAACATTCTTCTCAGCTAGAGTGGCCTCAAGGTGATTTAGTTCAATCCCAGCTTTATCCTCTAGACCCGTCATACTTATCGCTGGGCCTTGAAGCAGTTCCACTGCATTTATTCATTGTTCCCCTCTAATCAGGGACTGATTTAGACCTGAGACACCAGGTGTCTGCAATGAATTATCAGGTAGAACAGAAAACCAGCAGGAAGTGAATACCTTTGCTCTAGACTCTTTGTCTCTCCAGGTAGCAACTAATGTACATTTAGGGAATTTTCACAAAGTACCTTTTTTTTTTACCAAAGCCATGTTTTTGTATTTTCTAAAACCCTTGTATTTTTTTAATCTCATCTCCATGATAAGTGATAAGACTTCTCAAGTTTTCTCTTTTTGACGTTCCACATGTGTTTTGGGCCCTGTTGTTGTTCATGGTTTTCATGCTCTGACCATAGAGAGCCCTTGTTTCTCTATGGTGTAGTAGGTCAGGGTGTGACTGGGGGTATTCTAGTTTATTATTTCTATGTGGTGTTCTAGTTTATTTTACTATGTTGATGATTTGTATGATTCCAATTAGAGGCAGCTGGTAATCGTTGTCTCTAATTGGGGATCATATTTAGGTAGCAGTTTTCCCACGTGTTTGTGGGATATTATTTTGTGCATTATGTAGTCACGGTTCGTTGTTAGTTTATTGATGTACTTTTTTGTTCTTGCTAAGTTTCACTTTATAATAAATATGTGGAACTCAACATCCGCTGCGCCTTGGTCCGTCTATCCTATCACTGTTAATTGCTTTCTTACTTGGTTCAGATTCCCATTAGAAAATGTCAGGTGTCCAAGGCAATTTATTAACATTGCTCTAGCTTAATTTCCCCCCTGTGCTCGCCTGGACGTGGGTCACTCAGCACTGTCCAGTCTCTCTGTTAATGGGAATCTCAGCAGGGATAACTCCTGTGCATCGCCACCCCTACCAGGGTTCATATCACAGAGCTGTCGTCACCTCCGCCAGATGGCTCGTGCACCCCATTACACTTCTGTCCCTGTCAGAAACAGGTGAGCCTGTCTGCGTTGGTGTGTCTCCCTGTGTCATCTCCAGACTGTCTCCCTGGCTCATTGTCGAGGAAGTGCTCCTCTCAGTGACTGAGGCTGTGATGGAATGGCTGACGCAGCCTAATTGACCTGAAAAGTGTCAGTGCTACTGCCCTAATTGAAAGGTAGCTGTGTTTGCCAACTGGAGCAAATAGGGCAATGCTCAAGGAACACATATTGTGAAGTAAGTGTTTTTTTCTATGAATTGTATGGAATTTGAGACCCTTTTCCAGGATTTTCATAGTTTATATTGTTCAATGGAAACACTCCCATGAAATACTAACTCAGTTCAACTTTCTGATGACGAAGTACGCCCTGCTGAAAAAAAGCCTACATTTCAAGCTGGTTCATGCTGGTTTAAGCTGGTATATCTGGTCTGACCAGCATGGTCTAGCACAGGGATGGGCAACTGGCCCCCCTTTTGTAGGCCCGCGGATCTATTTCCACACAATGCTAATTTTTTAAAAACTTAGTAACTTAGTTAGAATAGTAGAATAGACAGGGTGCAATTTCTAAATTTGAATGTGCATCAGCAGTTTTTCTCTTGTCAGTCACTCAATTAGCCCATGTCAGCTAACATGTTTTAGTTGGCTAGACTAACTTACTCATCTATCTACACCTGTAGTAATCAGGGTCAAATTATTGATCGGGGGGCCGCTATTGATTTTGTTAGAGAAACAAAATTTCACATAGGTCCCCCAAAAGGCTGCATGTGTGAGTATGGATGTGGGTACGCAGACCCGCGAGCCACTGCGGCCTCTCATGAGTTCAGATTTTTGGTGGCCCCCACCCCCATCAAAGTTGCCCACCCCTTGTCTGGTTAGACTGGCCGACTAGCTGCTCCAGCTGATGATGCTGGTGAGCAGCTCATGCTGGTATGCTGGTGACCAGTTTATGCTGGTGACCAAGCTGGTGTATGCTGGTCCAGCATGGTCTAGCTAGCTGGTCAAGCTAGTCAGGTAAAACCATGGCCATCATTATCATATTTCCCAGCAAGCTCTATTGAAGTTTGATTTTTGATATTGCATGTACATTAATGAATCGATCAATCTTATGCTGCACAAAGATAAAACAATTCTAATCCAATCTGTTAGTTGGATTTATTGCACCTGTTACTGAAATGGTTGTTCCAGTTTAGATTGTTTAGGTAGTATCATTTATTAATCTTTTTACCCTGGCAGTCATTCTGATTGCAGATTGTGGGTGAATAAAAGTTACAATAATTGTTGGATATCCCCACTCTGGCTGGATTCCAATATGAATTAAACATCGCTTTGCAAACCAGCATAACATGACTGGCAGACCTGAGGTAGCCACTGTATTATATACACTTGAGTGTCCAAAACATTAAGAACTACTGCTCTTTCCATGACATAAACTGACCAGGTGAATCCAGGTGAAAGCTATGATCCCTTATTAATGTCACCTGTGTCCAAAACACAGTGAAGGCTGATGACCAGCCTATGCTATTTTCTTTCAGCAGGGCATAAACACAGCCAGCACTGAGAAATATGACTACACAAGGATGACAACATAGTGAAAACAAACTTGCCTCAGAGCTTTGCAGAGCTGGTACACAATACAGCCAATTACCACTGTACTAAAAACCATGCTTAGCGATTGTTCTCAATCTGTCACTCAAAACCAAACCCACATCTTCAATCCACCTTCCCAAAGCCCCACTCCTACACACCCTCAAGAGCTTGACCGAGCAGAGTTAGACTTAGCTGGGGGATAGGGGAAGCTATAGCGGCAGCGCTGGTCTTTCCGGAGAGAAACGGGTGCATGTCATGGTCAAAGCCAATTAATCTGACTCGACTCGCTTGGTGCTGTCTGTTGTAGGCCCAGCAATGGAAAATAAGTGCCCTTGCTTTGTTTGTCTCTGTGTCACGCCCTTAACAACCTATTCCTACGTCTCTCTCCCTCGCTCTCTTATTACACACAATATCGCTAGTTTGATCTCCCATCTCCATCTGTTTCTCTGTCCTCCCATTGCTCCTTTTCAGACTGAAAAGGCAATATTGACTGTTGCATCTGGTGAGATGGGCATGATGCCAGCTGCATGTCTTCCTCTGTTTATGGAGCTTTGCAGAGCTGGTACCTGAGTCACACGTGGTGACCCTGGATTATGGGTTATTACCACTAAACTACACACACTATGGCATGAGATTATTGTTTTGTTTTTCTGTGTATACTTCTGCCCGAACAGAGCGAAAGCCGAACGTCCATGTTACAGACTGCTTAGACAATCAGGTTTAATCAGTGTGCACTATTGTAAGATTTTAGTCAGCAAAACCACACCAACCTCTGTCCTACTGGTTTTCATCTAGCAGGGTCAGACCTAGTTTACTTTAGGGAGATGGATGGGGAAACAAAATCAGGTTGCTGCTAATCTGCCTGTGTAAAAATTCTAGTTTCTAGTTCTAATTCTAGTTCTCCCTATAACATTCGACCATGCAGTGCACATACAGTCACACTGACTTCAAGCCCTGTCTGGTCATATCGTCCCGGACTGACTGGGTCTGGTCCTCGTCTCCAAGAGTCATCCAAAACAGTGGGTTTGAGAATAGCAGTCTGTCATATTTCATTATTTTATGAGAGGAATTATATATGGTATATTTAACCTGGCGCAAAAGATGCAGCCACTGTGTAGGCCTATGTGCCCCCAATAAAGCATATTAGTGAATTTTATATCTAATCATTTGAAAATCAATT
This sequence comes from Oncorhynchus nerka, assembly GCF_034236695.1. Taxonomy (NCBI): domain Eukaryota; kingdom Metazoa; phylum Chordata; class Actinopteri; order Salmoniformes; family Salmonidae; genus Oncorhynchus; species Oncorhynchus nerka. The sequence continues at coordinate 18,628,507 of NC_088398.1, read as the reverse complement.
TAAGGTAAGTGAGTTGTTTCTACCATCTGCAATAATGACTCTTCTATTTTGCGGGGTGGCAGGTAGCCTAGTGGTTAGAGCATTGGACTAGTAACTGGAAGGTTGTTCTGCCCCTGAACAAGGCAGTTAACCCACCGTTCCTAGGCCGTCATTGAAAATAAGAAATTGTTCTTAATTAGGGCTAGGCACCTTTTTTTCTCCACTTAATGTCTGAATGACGTGCTCAAAGTAAACTGCCTGTAGCTCAGGCCCTGAAGCCAGGATATGCATATAATTGGTACCATTGGAAAGAAAACACTTAAGTTTATAGAAATGTTAAAATAATTTAGGAGAATATAACACAACAGATATGGTAGGAGAAAATCCAAAGAAAAACCAACCAGATTTTTTTTTTGAGAGAGAGACCATCCTCTTAGAAATGCAAGAGTAAGAGACAGTACTGTGCAGCCGTCTTCATCAACCTGGCCAAGGCTTTCGACTCTGTCAATCACCATATTCTTATCGGCAGACTCAACAGCCTTGGTTTCTCAAATGACTGCCTCGCCTGGTTCACCAACTACTTCTCCGATAGAGTTCAGTGTGTCAAATCGGCGGGCCTCTTGTCCGGACCTCTGGCAGTCCCTATGGGGGTGCCACAGGGTTCCATTTTTGGGCTGACCCTTTTCTCTGTATATATCAATGATGTCGCTCTTGCTGTGAGTGATTCCTTGATCCACCTCTATGCAGACGACACCTTTCTGTATACTTCTGGCACTTCTTTGGACACTGTTAACAAACCTCCAAACGTGCTTCAATGTCATACAACACTCCTTCCGTGGCCTCCAACTGCTCTTAAACGCTAGTAAAACTAAATGCATGCTCTTTAACCGATCGCTCCCGCACCCGACCGCCCGACTAGCATCACTACTCTGGACAGTTCTGACTTAGAATATGTGGACAACTACAAATACCTAGGTATCTGGCTAGACTGTAAACTCTCTTTCCAGACTCATATTAAGCATCTCTAATCCAAAATTAAATCTAGAATTGGATTCCTATTTCGCAAACAACTCACGCTGCCAAACATACCCTCGTAAAACTGACTATCCTACCGATTCTCGATTTTCCTGATGTCATTTACAAAATAGCCTCCAACACTCTACTCAGCAAACTGAATGCAGTCCATCACAGTGCCATCCGTTTTGTCACCAAAGCCCTATATACCACCCACCACTGCGACCTGTATGCTCTCGTCGGCTGGCCCTCGCTAGATATTCGTCGCCAGACCCACTTGCTCCAGGTCATCTATAATTCTTTGCTAGGTAAAGCTCTGCCTTATCTCAGCTCACTGGTCACCATATCAACACCCACCAGTAGCACACGCTCCAGCAGGTATATCTCACTGGTTGCAGTTCTCCTTGCAGTTCTCTGCTGCTAATGACTGGAACGAATTGCAAAAATCGCTGAAGTTAGAGACTTATCTCCCTCACTAACTTTAAGCATCAACTATCTGAGCAGCTCACCGATCGCTGCAGCCTCCTTCCTTACTCCATTTCCTTACTCCATTTGCACACACTGTATACAGATTGTTCTATTGTTATTGACTGTACTTTTGTTTATCCCATGTGTAACTCTGTGTTGTTGCACTGCTTTGCTTTATCTTGGCCAGGTCGCAGTTGTAAATGAGAACTTGTTCTCAACTAGCCTGCCTGGTTAAATTAAGGTGAAATAAAATAAATTATAAAAAGATATATTGAAAATTTGCTCCCTGTATGCAATTCCTATGGGGCTTCCACAGGGTGTCAGCAGTCTATGTTCAAGGTTTAAGGCTTGTAACTTCAAAAACTAATAAGAAATATCTGTTTTAGCATAAGGACGCAGTCTTGTAAATTTGTGTTTGCGTGCCATGAAGAGATTACACACCTGCTAAAATCAGTTTCCTATTGAACATACTTCTTTCCGTAAGAAATATTATAGTTTAATTACATTTTAGGGTATCTGAGGAGTAGATAGAAATGTATTTTGACATGTTGAAACAAAGTTAGGGGTAGATTTTCAGATTCCTTTCTCTGCAAGTTGAATGAGTGGATTACTCAAATTGATGGCACCAACTAAACAGACTTTTTGAGATATAAAGAAGGATTTTATCTAACAAAACGACACTATATGTTATAGCTGGGACCCTTTGGATGATAAATCAGAGGAAGATTTTCAAAAAGTAAGTTAATATTTAAACGTTATATGTGAATTTATTAAACCTGTGCCGGTGGAAAAACATTTTGATGTGGGGCGCGGTCCACAAACAATCGCATGGCATGTTTTCGCTGTAATAGCTACTGTAAATCGGACAGTGCAGTTAGATTAACAAGAATTTAATCTTTCAGCCGATATACTTATATGTACATAAATGTTTAAAATCCATAATATTTATGATTATTTATTTGAATTGCGCGCCCTCCAGTTTCACCAGAAGTTGTCCCGCTAGCAGGACTCCTATCCCTAAGAAGTTTTTAACTGACTTGTCTAGTTAAATAAAGGTAAGAAAAAAAGAGAGAGCCTAGAATATTATTTGTTTTTACTACATTGTTATTTTTTCATATTAGCAAATATTAGGGTTGCAAGACTTCATTTATGAAATCCACTTAACAAATAATAGCATCTGTATTTACTATTCCAGCTGCTGTCAATACTAAATATGACGTCAGCGCTTTACTCTTAGTGACAGCTCGACGCGAGACATTACAGCGCGTGTCCTGTCCTGGGGTCGTTTACCACAGATGTTCTTGCTGTAACATACAGTTGAAGAGGAGGATAGTCATCATTATTAAAGTAACTTCAGCTCACGGTCTGTTTCTCATATAGACCAATCATGCTGCCGGAGGGAACTGAGCCGACAAACTGTACTCTGTGTTACTGTGCTCTGACCAACAAGATTTTGATGGTCGTTTTTATGGTTATCTTGATTTTTGCTATCTTGTTCGGCAATTCGGTGACTTTAGCCGTACTGTGCGGGACTAAGCACTTTCATACGCCCCAGGGATATCTGAAAACGTCGCTAGCGGTGGCTGACTTGGCGGTAGGGATATGTGTGGTGCCAGTCTCCGTTTACGCAGAGGTGTCGCTTATGTTGAACAACTCCGCGCCAGAATGGATCGTGAACAATTCACAAGCAACGGCTTTTCACCCGTGCAATTTAATTGGCCCCATTTTCGCTGGCTGCACCTTTGTATCCATTACGACTATATTTTTCCTTACTATCGAACGGAGCATCGCGGTTTTGAGACCGTTGCACAAAGAATCAGTCATTACGCGCAAACGGACCACTATCCTCATACTCTTCTCATGGGTGGGAAGTTTCTTTCTGGCAGTGTCTCCGATGATTTTCAGCAATGAAATTGCCCTCGAATATAACCTTTGTAGTAGAATGTGCAATTACGCACTAGGCACCATCGACACGTTTCCTTCCCAGGCATGGAACATTCTCCTGCTCTTTCCCGCGTTTGATTTCACACTCCTTGGTGGAACCGTGGTGATAAATATAATTTCATTGTCTAGCATACGCCAGAACTCAAAGCAGAGAAAACATCTGGCTGAAAGCGAATGCCAAAGCGGCTCCAGACCCACTTTCTCAGATATCAAGGCTGCCAAAACAATAGGGACATTAACGCTGGCTTTTACAGCATCCTTCACCCCCATTGCTGTCTTTGTCGTGGGAAATGTTCTTGGAAACGAATGGTGCAACTTTTCGCTTTTTGCTTTTTGGATACTGACTACGAATAGCTGTTGGAATGTTATAATATACAGCGTGAGAGACCAGAAGTTTAGGCTGCGCGCGCACAAGCTTTTGATTCCTTCCCAAATCAATAATGTCACCAATACCTCAAAAACTGTGGACATTTTGTCTTAATTTTATTTTGACATATTTGTACATGTCGATATGACGGACTTATGATAAAGGTACCAAACACAATGTAATAACGAAAGAAAAGCAGCCTACAGAGAAATGCTAGGTTATGGTATCTCTGTGATCGATGCTTTACGCACACACATGTTCGGGCAGTGATCATCAACTAGGTTCAGCCGCAGGCAGATTTTTTCTTGAACGTATGGTTAATTAAACATAATAAAATAAACCGGTACGCCTGGCACCTACTACCATAACCCGTTCAAAGGCACTTACATTTGTTGTCTTGTCCTTTCACCCTCTGAATGGCACACATAGACAATCCATGTCTCAATTGTCTCAAGGCTTAAAAATCCTTATTTAACTAGTCCCTTCCCCTTCATATACACTGATTTGAAGTGGATTTAATACAGTGACATCAATAAGCTATCATAGCTTTCACCTAGATTTACCTGGTCTGTCTATGTCATGGAATGAGGTGTTCTTAATGTTTTTCCTACTCGGTGTATATCTCTCAGATTTGTTTTTGAATACTTTGGAACAGATTCCAAAAATGAAAATCACTTGGAGCTGCTTGCTGGTGTTTTTACAGTCTTTTATGTCCAACAATAAAAAAAATCAAATGACATCATAAAAGCATAACACGTTTCCAATATGATGGTATAGCAGCTGTGTCTTAGGGTATGTCATGTTCAGCGCACACTTAGCCATTTTGTGAAATGATTGTTTTATCAGCTATACTTGACGCGTGTAAACTGTGTGTACTACACTTGCTCAAATATGTGGTATTATTGACACGTGTTCTCTGACTATTAAAAATAAATGTATTTTTTGTTACAAATACAATTTAAGGAGCCTGTTCAGATGGGTGGAAGTTGCACTTTCTATTAACACCATAATCACAAACGGGAGCTACACCTCACCTCATTCTGATAGGCTACCTTGGGGTAGAGCAGCGTGTGAGGGAGCAGAGGGTCAATCTCACCATTAGCAAGAACATGGCAGCATATGAATTTGTTTTGTGCAGCCATTATAATAGTTGGATATTAAAATGGTAGCCTAAAATGAATGAATACGATGATGGTGAAGATGTGTAATGCGTCTGTCCTGTTGTAGGTGACCTATAGGCAAGCCGAAGTGTCATCATTGTCACTCTGATTACGCGGACACCCACACGCGCACGCACGCACAGGGAGAAAATATTCAAACGTTGTCAGTGGTAATCTTGAGCAGATTTGGGATTTTTGTAAACCTGTCTTTAATTTCGTTTTGAGGATTATGGCTCGGCGGAGCTGCAGTCATGAGTTTCTTCTCTGATATCCAGGCTTGCGCTTGACACTCTTTGTCGCGGCGGCTGACCATTCACATGAGAGCTATCGCGCAATTTAAAATGCTCGTCGCCCCCCACTAGTGCGCCAGCTGTGCGTTTAAAGGTCTCCTCATTTCACTTCATAGATCTAGGAGCGTGCGCTTGGGTGGAAACTGTTTTTGGGGAGAAACGCGCGCCATTTATAACACGACGCTCTAGCACAGGGGTGCATGGGGAAACTTTTTGGCTCGAAGGCCACGTCGGGATTTTGAAAATCAAAGGAGGGATGCATTTTTGGGGGGATCAATTGTTTGTTCAAATCAATTTGCGGGCATCCCGAGTAATGCAGCGGTCTAAGGCATCACTACAGACCCGGGTGCGATCCCAGGCTGTGCCACAGCTGGCCTCCCAGTCACGGCCAGCTGTGGCACAGCCTGGGATCGCACCCGGGTCTGTAGTGATGCCTTAGACCGCTGCACTACTCGGGATGCCCGCAAATTGATTTGCTGCACACGGTTGGCCTAGCGTCATCCAGGCTAGGAGAGGGTTTGGAAGGTTTGGAGGGTTTGGAAGGTTAAGATTTCCTTGTCCCATGCCGCTCTTGCGACTCCTGTGGCTGGCATGCACACTGACATGGTCGCCAGGTGTACAGTGTTTCCTCCAACACATTGCTGCGGCTGGCTTTCGGGTTAAGCAGGCATTGTGTCAAGAAGCAGTGCGGCTTGGCATGGTCGTGTTTCGGAGCACGCACGGCTCTCAACCATAGAGTTGCAGCAATGGGACAAGACTGTAAAAAAGGGTCAAAAGAAAATTATATATATATATTTTAATGTCTCGTGGGCCGGATTGAAGTGGCCGGCGGGCCAGATAAAGCCCGCGGGCCGTACTTTCCCTCCCTATATATGTTTCTAGACCCCCGAATAGCAAAATAGACAAGGTGGCGATAGCAGAGATTTTGTTGTCCGTCTTCCCATTTGTGGCAAAAACTAAGGATCATCATCTTGAAAACATCATCACCACTGTTAGCTAATTTAAAAGAAAAACAACTGCAAATGTGAATAATAGCTATTGTAAGGAAAGTTTAGGTTATTTGGAGTGTGTCAGCTTCCCCTCTCTTTAGACACATTGTAAACAAAGACAGGTTATTTATTAATTGTTTGTACTACACCTGGAGTAAGGAAGAAAGTCACAATAAAAGGCCACTCTAAAATGTGCAGTTTTGTCACACAACACAACGCCGCAGGTGTCTCAAGTTTTGAGGGAGCGTGCTATTGGCTATGCTGACTGCAGTAATGTCCACCAGAGCCGTTGCTAGATAATTTAATGTTAATTTCTCTATGTCTAGGATCTTTTATTTCACCTCATGAAACATGGGAACAACACTTTACAACTTTACATGTTGCATTTATATTTTTGGTTACAACGTTATTTTAGAGAATTTGGCAGTACGTCCAGTCGTCCTCACATCCGCTGATCACGTATAACCACGCCAGCTCAGAACCTCCACATCTGGCTTCTTCACCTGCGGGATCGTCTGAGACCAGCCATCCGGACAGCTGATGAAACTGAAGAGTATTTCTGTCTGTAATAAAGTCCTTTTGTGGTGAAAAACTCATTCTGATTGGCTGGGCTTGGCTCCCCAGTGGCCATGGCTGCGCCCCTGCCCAGTCATTTGAAATCTATAGATTAGGGCCAAATATATTTATTTAAATTTGACAGATTTCCTTATTTGAACTTCAACTAGGTAAAATCATTGAAATCATTGAAATCGTTGCATGTTGCGTATATATATTTTTTTCAGTATACTGTATATATCCTCTTTCTTCTCATAATTACAATGTTACTAAGGCATCTGGACCAATGGTGAAGTTGACAAAGAGAGAAGGAGAGAGACTGCAATACATGTACATACACATGGTGAGGTTGACATTTGTACATCACCACAGAGAGAGGGAGAGAGAGAGAGTGACTGCACTGCAATACATGCACACATGCTCTCTTTCTCACACACATACGCACACACATTGAAGTTACCTACAATCCTCTTTAGAAAGACACAATAGTTCTATGGAAATAACCTATGATTATGGGTCCCTCAGTAGCTAACAGGCAACATGGCGCTGACAATACCTCAGACTTCTGGCATTATTGCTTTTGTTGTTTACATGAAAATGCTCATGTTTACTTCATTTCAATAAAAGCTTTTAAAATGTAAAGTGCAAAACAAATGATGGGAAGAATTGTCATTTCTTCAGCTGAGTGAATACGATTGACCTTAATCTAAGAGAGTCCAAAGGCATTTGTCTTCCCTCTCTCATGTCATTATTTTGTTTTCCCACTCTTCCTTCATTATCCATGGCTATAACTAGCCTAGCTAACTAGCCTAACCACGATGAGCTTCATGTTGATACTGGAAAAATAAGAACAAATTGGTTATCAAGAAGTAGCCTCTAAAGTGATTATAGCAGGCCATAAAGTGATTATAGCAGGCCATAAAGTGATTATAGCATGCCATAGCAGGCTTCTACATTATTCACACGAGCTAAAAAGGGTAACAGTTCAAAAAGATAAATTGAGCTTCCTGTCAAGCACTTTCACAGCCTATCACATACAGTGTCACTATGGGGTGAAGTTCACTTGGACAACAATTATGTGAAAAGTAGGCTTACTGGGTGACAAAAATAAATAATCAGAACGCAGATCCATTTTCATTACACTCATAACCTCAGAGCAAATGAAAGCAGCACATCCAGTCATAGGGTATTTCCATTTCTTCATTTGACACTCCTAAATGACAAAACACTGTTAGCATTTCAAGGGACTTGATGTATGTGTCCAGTGCTTCTAAAAAAAACAATGTATTATATGTTCCACTGTTTCTCTCTATTTACTAACGTAATTGCCTCTAGATATGAACATCTGAGAAGCAAGATGCCATGACTAAAGGGTGTAAGTTGATGTTTCTGTCTTTCTCAGCAAGTTATGACATTTTAATGATACTGATTCGGTTGCCGCTTTTTTTGACGCGTTTGATTTAGCATGCAGTCTCCTTCAGCGTTACTTACAGTATATTCAGCAGACGGTTGTTGTGATTGTCATTTCTATCTTGTAGGCTACATCAAGTCCATAATGTTAACCAAGTGTTTCCAACCAGTAAACCACGTAACAGTAGAACTTCATGAAATTCCCAAGTTCTCTGAATAAACCCATACAACCCCTGAGGTTCTTATGTAACATCACAGTAATAACATAGAATAACATCTACAGTAGGTTGCCATGGAAAATAATAGAAGAAGAGAAGTTGCTTTAAGAAGTACATCAAATCTATGGCTAAAAGGATTGTAGTGTTTTTTTCTGTGCATGTGGGAGGGCTTTTCAGGTGGATTAAGAGTTAGTTCTTTACAGCTCCTCAGTAAACATCTATTGTGGGGCAACCAGGGAGTATTAAGTACTTCCCAGAGATACATTTTGTAATCTCCATAAAAACCGAAGGGCTTATTGAATCGAAACCCGGAACAGTGTGTCCAGCAGGATCAGAAATATAATTCTTATGCTACATAACATAGGGTTCATGTATTCATCAAAATACTATTTACAGAAGGAGACCAGATGTTTACATGAACGCAGTTTAAAACATGTCCAGGGCCTGAGTATGCAGTTTATTTGGACCTGCTTGAAGCAACAACTCCTGTGACTGGTATGGGTGATATGTTCATTATCTCTACCTGCTAGCAATTTCAAAGGCTAAAATGTGGATAGTGGACTTGACGAGAGAAAATATAAACTCAGTTCATTCCATGATCTATTCCCAGCATACTCTTCTCTGATGATTTCCCCTCTCTTGTCTCATTATGCAACCCCGCTGAGGGAATGTGGCAGTAAAAAGGTCTTCAATCTGAAGTTGGCATGAACGTATCTAGCATGACTCTGGATCCGTCATGAAAATTCCAATTAGTTAACCAGTCTGCCCCCACACGCACACACACAGGGCAGAAGCCATTGTGCATCTTTTCAAGTTGGTAAGCATTAGGAGCCTCCCTACTCACCCACCACCCACCACTATGTTTCTGGGTGTGACTGGGCATAATGTTCATATACAGAGGTGTCATGCCCATAAGGGGCACAGGGGTACCTCACATTTGTCCTGTTTCAAAAAAAAAAATATGTAAGTGTTGTTTTTCTGTAATACTACTAGCTACCTAGCATTTTATGAAGTTAGGTTTCCATTTTGGGCTAGCTAAAGCCATCTGCCAACCTCATAACTAGCTACCAAGAAGCCATTTCAGGCTATCAATCAAGTTACAGTAGCTAGCTTGTCCAACTACAGATAACTGACAAAATAAAGGAAACACTAACAAAGTGTTTTAATAGGGTGTTGGGCCACCAGAACAGCTTCAGTGCACTTTGGCATAGATTCTAGAAGTGTCTGGAACTTTATTGGAGGAATGCGACACCATTCTTCCACGAGAAATTACATAATTTGGTGTTTTGTTGATGGTGGTGGAAAACGCTGTCTCAGACGCTGCTCCAGAATATCCCTTAAGTGTTTAATTGGGTTGAGATCTGGTGACTGAGACCACAATGGCATATGGTTTACATTGTTTTCATGCTCATCAAACCATTCAGTGACCATTTGTGCCCTGTGGATCGAGGCATTGTCATCCTATGGGTACAGAGCCATGGTAGCCAAAATAATGGCCTGCCCAGCATTTTTATGCATGACACTAAGCATGATGGGATGTTAATTGCTTAATTAACTCAGGAACCACACATGTGGAAGCACCTGCTTTCAATATATATTGTAACTCATTTATTCAAGTGTTTCCATTATTTTGGCAGTTACCTGTATCTTGGCTGGCATGCCTGCTGGCAAGGTTGGTAGACTTTAGAAAAGCAAGCAATTACTAAATGTACTGGACAAGAACTCACATTCCCTTCAATCTTTTACCCAGATTTGATCAGAATTGCATACTAAGTGTCTTAAATAAAAGAAACACCAGTCAGTAGGATACAGACATCAAGAGAAATGGCAAATGGTAGTCACAACAGATACCGTAAAAAATAAAAAGTATCTGTGACCAACCGATGCATATGTATTCCCAGTCATCTAAAATCCATAGATTAGGGTCTAATGAATTTATGAACTGTAACTCAGTAAAACAATTTTAATTGTTGCATGTTGCATTTATATTTTTGTTCATTACGGAATGGATCGAGAGCTTGGATGGACCTATATTTCCTGCAATATGGAATTAGTAGGCTTTTGACTAGACAGGGAACTTTGTCAAGTCCCTTAGGGTTCAGCACACAATTTTAATTGAATCGAAATATGTTATGCATCACAGCAGTTAATTTAGTTTGACAATCCCGTCAAATGCAATTCTGCATCTAGACACTAAATGGTTATATAAAGGTAAAATTGGCATCATGTTGATGCATTTAAATTGTACCTCTAGACCACAGGTCAACATCTCTTGGATTAGTGTGCCTATTTGACTTAGAATAACAATTAACATCGTTGACACAATTTATCAGTCTTGGAAAGATGAGCAGGTTTCCATAGCAACAGACCATAATGCGACCAATTAATGACGCTTGATCATTAGCATTCTAGTTGGGGACTTGGTAACTCATACCTGGTTCTCTCCTCTGAAGTAGAACAGGACCAGGTGCTTTGTACCAGCAGCAGTGCCACTACACCAATCGTTCTAGGTTCACACAGTTCAGTTAGCCTTGAACCATCCCACTGACATTCTAGCAATACTTAGTTAGACAAGAAAAGTGGCATCTACTGGAAGAAACATCTTTCCTAAGCATATTATAGGTCACCCTTCAGACTAAAAGTCACTTCCTTTACAACAAAGTCATCATTCCTACATTATTAAACAAACTGTTTAACAGGACACATCGGCACAATGCAGGAAGTCAAACAGCGAGGCGACAATCAAGTTGGTTTAATTCTGACCCACTGGGCACACACACTGGTTGAATAAACGTTTCCACATAATTTCAACGAAATGACGCTGAACCCATGTGGAACAGACGTCTGTGCCCAGTGGGGAGAATCTTCAATTGGATGAGACCAAAGTGTTCTCTCTCCGAAAGAGACAGTACTATAGAGAACTGACTGGCCATCACACACTGGTATCTTGGTTCAAAATAAAAGGTTTTTGATATGAGTCCTGCCTGTGTGCATGTTTGTATTTTGGCCATCACAGGCTTGGCGACGAAAAACATACATAAATTGTGACGATGCTCGCTCATCTTTGGTGAAGGTTTAAACCAACCTATCAAATATCCTTTGGTCCTGGATGTCTCTCTTCTAGTCGCGTTTGCCCTCTCACTGTCTCTCCCGTTAGAAGTACAAGGCACTTCTCATCAAAACATGGCACTTGTCCAGAACTTCACTGGGTTGCTTCAAGTGAATGATACCAACTTCATTTTATCCATTGACTGCATCAAGATTGATGTTTCATCCTACCATGGCAATCTAACGAATGGCCACAGGTATTTGCATGTATAAGAACCAGCCTTAAGCGGACAGAAGTAGCACAGAGGGTTGCTTGGGAACAAAAAACCCAATGAATCGTTGGAAGGCTACAGCTCTTTGAAACATTGAGAACAGGCAGAAAAAGTGGGATGGGAGGACTTTCCCTTCTGTTAAGGGCAGAAGAGCTAGGGTAGCCTAGTCTGAAGAGGGCATCATCAGGGTCTGGAACACACTGACTGTAAGGATTCATAACAGGGAGGAAAATACATACTATAATAAATCAAATAATCAAACTAACCTGGGTGAATGACCTGGCCCTCTCTGTGACAATCTTTAAGGTGAAGCCTTAGCATTTCCTGGTTTTGAAGAATAAAACCAAATAAGTACATGAAAAGAAAAGGGCCATTTTGAACTGTTTAACTCCACAACCTGGCATCTGGTCCAGATCAAAACAATCAACTGGAGGCGGACATTCTCTGGTAAACTAAGCACTATGCTAATTATACACTTGCATCCTACTTTGGCTGTAAATGGTTATCAGGAGCAACAGTACCATATCATTTTGTGCTGGTAAAAGCTATGTTGTGAATTTGTGCCGCAAATATGGACAGCGATATTCACACTTAAGTCAAGTAAAAAGCTCTATATTTTCTTAAATGTCATCATAATTCACAATGATATACATAACTGTTATTATGGTTGTGACATCTTTATTTCAGAGCTTTAAAAAGAAGAGAAAACACTTAGACCATCAACATGGCAACACGACTTATTACTGAAAATATTAAATATATCAGGGCAGCAGTTCAGTCTCCAGTACTGTAGTTATTGCTTTGCAATAATCTCTGTCGGTGGTCCTCAGCTGTCTAGTCTACAACAGGGAATAACACAGGTGAACTGGTTTAGATGGCAGAGGCATGTTTTAAATCAGAATCCTTTTCTGGGGAGTGCTGACGTCATAGATGGAAGAGTCTCTTGAAATCCACTGTTGTAGATAGGTCTACTTAGAAACCAACATACGAGAGCGGGACTTTGGGAAATCGGATGTTAAAATCTAGTATAAATTACAATAGGGCAAACGATAAGGTCCCACCATGTAGGTCAATAGGTCTTCTTCCAGGAGCGGAAATAGAGCTGGATGGGGATCAGTGGGTTTCTTTTCTGTAGGCTGGGATGGAACACATCAAAGTCTACCCGCCGCACCCTTTGAAGGTAGTCCTCCAGCACCACCTAGAACAGCAGCCAGAGAGAGGGAAACAGAATGTGTCTGTCAGTCTTTATTCTCTACATGTGGAAGCTAGCGTGAGCGTCATCTCAGGGCTCAGGAATGTGCTTCCTCTTTGCCCTAGATACACAAAGCCGGCCTAAAACATATGATATGATTCAGCATCTGAGAGGAAAGAGCCTTTAAGGCGTCAGAACAGATGAACATAGTTATAGCACCAGCAGCAATAGAGCATCATATTTGTGGAAATTGTCCTGGATGGAGAGGATAAAAGAGGAACACAGAATTGAGTGGATTAATGCTCTCTCTTTCTCTAATTACCATCATACCCCTGCTGGTTGGAGCACTCAAGCGTTGTGACATCCACCCTTCAAAACATAACACACGACGCGGGGCATTTGTCTATCTCGAATTCTTCACCTGGGCCTCATTCTCAAGCCTCTGGTTAATATGTTCTGCCCTTCCTTTCTTGCGCTCTTTCATGCCCCTTCTCTGTGGGAATCAGACTACTTTTTAGAGTGCCAGTGGTAAGAGCCCATAATGCAGTCCCTTGGTGGTCTGTCAGGTGCGATTTAAATTGGAGCAGTAAAAGGTGTCTGGCCTGATGGGGAGCGTGCTGTGATGAGAGGGAGATTAGGCTAGACATACAGCCATGTGAGGATATTGGGAGGTGGCTGAGGAAGAGAAAGGATCATTCAAGATGGCTGCTCCTCCTTACCTAGGTTCAGATGAACATGACTGGAGGATTCATTAAAAAACAAATGACAAGAGAACTTAAGAGAAACTAACACGCAGACCTGGTCTCTTCCCTGGTGCCAGGACTAAAGAAGCCCCGTAGTTCAGTCTTGTCTTTGGTCAACGTTTTAGTAAATATGACCCTTTTCATGATGTTACGTCAGTCAGTGACCACAACATAACCCAATCATTCTTATAATAATAACAACAACCCACTGTCTGGAGGAAGGCAGGGAAAGCGGAAGCTGGTATGTTCTTGCTGAAGGATCTGGCCTGTGGAGACAAAAAGGTTCAAACTGAGTAAAATGACTAACAGGCTAATAAAGCTATAATCCGTTTAACAGAGATGGACGTGCATATAAAACACCAGTAGCTACTAAATTTCAGACTACTTCAGCTTCTCTTTTAAATTCATTTTGTGTACAAACAAGCCTTAATTAACTTGAAGCTCAATAAAACAAAGTTATAAGTATTCATCAACGTTAAATGATTATATATGTGTTGTACAGGTAAAAAAGGCATTGTAGTAGCCATTCGAGAAAACGACTGAACCCACGTGAGAATACACTATCAGAGCTCTCCAAATGTAGAAATGTAATTGAATCAAATCAAGCAGTAAATCTGTTCGGCAAGAACAGCCCACCAAATAACATTGGAGGAACACTGTCCTAATGTCATGAGGTTACGTACGTGTTGTAGGTGTACGTGGGCTTGGCTGGCAATGTCATATACCACATCTCTCGCATTCTGTTCCCGGCTTCCTCGGATGAAGTCCTCCTGGGAGGCTCTGTGCTGGTGGTGACAGATACACACCTTTGTTCACACCACTTATTCACACAGGAGAGATTTGTTCTTTCAAACCACTATTCTAGCCAAGCCAACCAATTGTTCATGCTGATAGCATATGGCCTCTAATGGGGCGAACAAAGTGAAGCTCTCGATAATTATCTTCATTATTCACGGCATGTATAGCGATTGTCTCAGTTCTCTCTCCTTTAAAAATGGTTATGGCCTCAGGCTGCCCTGAGGTGTTTACAGCACTGTGGCCGTCAACCCCATGATAGATAGAAGTTGTTTAGAAACTGAGTACAAGTCGGATAGTTTGACAGCAAAAAATATATATAAAACGGTTAATCGTAATCTTATTCCACAAATAAGGAGTTTAGTTTGATATAAACTCAGCAAAAAAAAAAAAGAAAAGTCCCCTTTTCAGGATCCTGTCTTTCAAAGATAATTCATAAAAATCCAAATAACTTCACAGATCTTCATTGTAAAGGGTTTAAACACTGTTTCCCATGCTTGTTCAATGAACCATAAACAATTAATGAACAAGCACCCGTGGAACGGTCGTTAAGACACTAAGAGCTTACAGACGGTAGGCAATTAAGGTCACAGTTACACTAAAGAGGCCTTTCTACTGACTCTGAAAAACAACAAAGAAAGATGCCCAGGGTCCCTGCTCATCTGCGTGAAAGTGCCTTAGTTATGCTGCAAGAAGGCTTGAGGACTGCAGATGTGGCCAGGGCAATAAATTGCAATGTCCGCATTGTGAGACGCCTAAGACAGCGCTACAGGGAGACAGGACGGACAGCTGATCACAGTGGCAGACCACGTGTAACACCTGCACAGCATCAGTACATTCAAACATCACACCTGCGGGACAGGTACAGGATGGCAACAACAACTGCATGAGTTACACCAGGAACGCACAATCCCTCCATCAGTGCTCAGACTGTGCGCAATAGGCTGAGAGAGGCTGGACTGAGGGCTTGTAGGCCTGTTGTAAAGGCAGGTCCTCCGCAGACGTCACCGGCAACAAAGTCGTCTATGGGCACAAACCCACAGTCACTGGACTAGACAGGCCAGGCAAAAAGTGCTCTTCACTGACAAGTCGCGGTTTTGTCTCACCAGGGGTGATGTTCGGAGTCGTGTTTATCGTCGAAGGAATGAGCGTTACACCGATGCCTGTACTCTGAAGCGGGATCGATTTGGAGGTGGAGGGTCCGCCATGATCTGGGTCGGTGTGTCACAGCATCATCGGACTGAGCTTGTTGTCATTACAGGCAATCTCAACGCTGTGCATTACAGGGAAGACATCCTCCTACTCTTCTTGCAGGCTCATCCTGACATGACCCTCCTGCATGACAATAGCACCAGCCATACTGCTCTTTCTGTGAGTGATTTCCTGCAAGACAGGAATGTCAGTGTTCTGCCATTGCCAGCGAAGAGCCCTGATCTCAATCCCATTGAGCACATCTGGGACCTGTTGGATCAGAGGGTGAGGGCTAGGGCCATTCCCCCCAGAAATGTCTGGGAACTTGCAGGTGCCTTGGTGGAAGAGTGGGGTAACATCTCACAGCAAGAACTGGCAAATCTGGTGCAGTCCATGAGGAGGAGATGCACTGGAGTACTTAATGCAGCTGGTGGCCACACCAGATTAGAGGTCGACCGATTAATCGGAATGGCCGATTAATTAGGGCCGATTTGAAGTTTTCATAACAATCGGACATCGGTATTTTTGGACACCGATTTGGCCGATTAAAAAAAAAAAAACACCTTTATTTAACCAGGCAAGTCAGTTAAGAACACATTCATATTTTCAATGACGGCCTAGGAACGGTGTGTTAACTGCCTGTTCAGGGGCAGAACGACAGATTTACCTTGTCACCTTGTAATTGTCATTATTACAAATATTATAATATTTTATTTATTATATATATATAAAAAAACAAAAATTTAATCGGCATCGGCTTTTTTGGGGGGGGGGTCCTCCAATAATCGGTATCGGCATTGAAAAATCATAATCGGTCGACCTCCACACCAGATACGGACTTACTTTTGATTTTGACCCCCCTTTGTTCAGGGACACATTATTCCATTTCTGTTAGTCACATGTCTGTGGAACTTGTTCAGTTTGTCTCAGTTGTTGAATCTTGTTCTGTTCATACAAATATTTACACATGTTAAGTTTGCTGAAAATAAACACAGTTGACAGTGAGAGGACGTTTCTTTTTTTGCTGAGTTTAGTTTAACAATAATATGAGGACAATGAGATTTTGTATTGCCCAAAAGCACAAGGCGGTCGGTGTCTGTAGACATGCTGCTACACACATTAGCTTGACAAACTAAACAATCAAGTCAGGTAACATCAATACTATTTGAATAAAATGAAGCTTGGAATTGCAAGTTATTAGCTAGGCTAGAAGCTGTTGTCAAGCAATGGGAGCAAAACAACAAAACACGAACATACAGAGGGTCCACTGCCAAAGCCTGTATAAATGTAACATCACCACGGACAGAGGCTGAAGTAGTTAAACCCCAGTCCCTTCCGCTTCCGACCAGAGCAATGAACTTATGACTGGATTAAAATAATTGGAAAATTGCAAAGCACTCACTGTCCCTTAATGACACTGGAAGTGGAGAAAACCCACCAGGCTTTAGCAAGCTTCAATTGAGCTCAGGACTAGACCTTTATGTTACAGTAGCACCCCAGGTGTCAAAACAATAGTGATCGGCAAATGACCTGGAGGTCTCCATAAACCTGAAGAGGTCACTATTGTCACACACACTGGACTAGTAGGGGTAAAAACATCTCCTGATGTCACATAATAAACCAGCTGCACACAGTCCTCTGTCACTCCAGCTGTGGCTCAGAGGCCTTGTTGACAGATGGATCAGACAAAGGCTAGAATTTGACTTTAACTACAGCCAGTGCATTTGTCATGGTGTTTCATTAGAACTGTGCCTCTGGCATACTTCATTTGGAGTAGTGACACACTCCCTCACTGTGTTGATAATGCCAAACCAGTCTAGCAGGAATATAATGTCACAAAGGCCTGTGTGTGTGTGTGTCTGGAATGGCAGTGTAGCATCCATCTGTACAAAACATCACCAGCAGGAAAGTCATCATTTTGATACCTCTGCTGCAGATATGATCACTCACCAGCATGCAGATGTCCATAGGTAGGTAGACTTTGCGTCTGCTGCTGTGGTAGGGCGTGGCTCTTAGGCACGTCACGATCCCCTGGGCCTTACCAATGTGGCTGGCAGCATGATCAGCATGTACATCTTTCACACCTGGACAAACACACACACAAAGGGAATCAGGGAAGACAGAAAAATAAATAAAAAAGTTAAATCATTGCACCACTTTTAAAACAAATGACTAAACTCTATTGAATTAAACATGCGCTGTCTAGGTACAAGAAGAATTTGTCTTCTAGTTTACCTCAGAAACCTAGTTACAGTTTTTGATTGACTAGGACCATGCTAAAACCTTAAGCAGACACTGTTCTCTTGTATACATAATTTATAACAATGAAGCACACACATTTGATATTAATAACTGGGAAATGCTTTCATGCGGAGTGCCCTGTACTTGAAATAGGTTGAGGCTTTGAGTCAGACATCTCTTCTAGTCAATTAGACTGGAACAAGTGTGACAGGTTCCTTGGCAGAGGGGGGCAAAATAATGACATTCCACAAGAGAAGATGCGAACAAGTCACAGAAATGCAGGTATTTGAAATGCAGAAATGATGCTACTTAATTAATCGCTCAAGTGAATATAGCTTGACCAGCTTCTAAGTCTTCCTCTCATAAAACAATCTGCATGTTCAAGTAATCATTATTTTGTATACAGTGCATTCAGGAAAGTTTACAGACCCCTTGACTTTTCACATTTTGTTACGTTACAGCTTTATTATAAAATTATTTAAATGTTTTTTTCCCCCCTCAATTTACACACAATACCCCATACTGACAAGTCAAAAACAGGTTTTTAGAAATATTTGCAAATATATTTTTAAAAAATGCACATAAGTATTCAGACCCTTTACTAAGTACTTTGTTGAAGCACCTTTGGCACCAATCACAGCCTCGAATCTTCTTGGGTATGACACTACAAGCTTGGCACACCTGTATTTGGAGAGTTTCTCCCAGTCTTCTCTGAAGATCCTCAAGCTCTGTCAGGTTGGATTGGGAGCGTCTCTCCAGAGATGTTCGATCGGGTTCAAGTCCGGGCTCTGGCTGGGCTAGTCAAGGACATTCGGAGACTTCTCCCGAAGCCACTCCTGCATTGTCTCGGCTGTGTGCTTAGGGTCGTTGTCCTGTAGGAAGGTGAACTTTCACCACAGTCTGAGGTCCTGAGTACACTGGAGCAGGTTTTCATAAAGGATCTCTCTGTACTTTGCTCTGTCCGTCTTTCCCTCAATCCTAACTAGTCTCCCAGTTCCTGCTGCTGAAAACATCCACAGAACATGATGCTGCCACCACCATGCTTCACTGTAGGGATGGTGCCTGGTTTCCTCCAGATGTGATTCTTGGCATTCAGGCCAAAGAATACAACCTTGGTTTCATCAGACAAGAGAATCTTGTTTCTCATGGTCAGAGTACTTGAGGTGCCTTTTGGCAAAGTCCAAGCGGGCTGTCATGTTCCTTTTACTGGAGGAGTGGCTTCTATCTGGCCCCTCTACCATGAAGGCCTGATTGGTGGAGTGTTGCAGAGATGGTTGTCCTTCTGGAAGGTTCTCCCATTTCCACAGAGGAGCTCTGTCAGAGTGACCATCAGGTTCTTGATCACCTCCCTAACGAAGGCCCTTCTCCTCCGTTTCCATTTGCTCCGTTTGGCTAGGCGGCCAGCTCTAGGAAGAGTCTTGGTGGTTCCAAACTTCTTCCATTTAAGAATGATGGAGGCCACTGTGTTCTTGGGGACCTTCAATGCTGCAGCAATATGTTGGTACCCTTCCCCCAGATCTGTGCCTCAACACAATCATGTCTCGGAGCTCTACAGAGAATTAATTCAACCTCATGGCCTGGATTTTGCTCTGACATGCCCTGTCAACTATGGGACCTTTTTATAGACAGGTGTGTGCCTTTCCAAATCATGTCCAATCAATTGAATTTACCACAGGTGGACTCCAACCAAGTTGTAGAAACATCTCAAGGATGATCATTAGAAACAGGATGCACCTGAGGTCAATTTCAAGTCTCATAGCAAAGGGTCTGAATACTTTCTGTTTTTATTTTGAACAAATGAGCAAACAATTCTAAAAACCTGTTTTCACTTTGTTATTATGGGGTATTGTGTGTAGATTGAGGAAAATGTTTGATTTAATCCATTTTAAAACAAGGCTGTAACGTAACAAAATGTGGAAAAAGTCAAGGGGTCTGAAAACTTTCCGAATGCACCGTACACACACAGTATAATGTGACTGTTCCTGTCAAGGTTCTTCCAAATAGGGAAGGAGCAGAGTCATTGTCATCCATTTCTTTGGCTCTATGGAATCTATTGAGCATGTGTTTAATGTAGAGTGGAAATGGGTCGTTTCTGTTGTCCAGCCTTTCAGCAAAAATCTACAGGAGATCAGTGGCTATATTGATTCATTCTGATGGCATTTCCGTTGTGCAATTATGCACGAAGAGCTCTGCAACGCCAGGCGGACAAGGTATCATTAGACAAGACACAATTACAAAGTTCCCGGCAATGTTCCATTCGCTGGCTGCAATTCTCATCTTTCTCAATTTAGTCAAATGTGCTGCATTTGCAAGCACGATTCTCATCATTTCTAAGAGGTACTTGAACACTGGGAAGTTAATTGTGAATATAAATAATGTTTTTTTCCCCCTCGGGAACAGAGCAATGCACATGCTGTACACTCTTCAGTCAGTGGAGTCGAGCACAAAACACAGATACACCTGCTCACCTAAACTCTCCAGAAGAAGGTACAGTAGTGAGGACTGGGTATTCTCTGAATAGGCCTCCAACTCCTGGAGGTTTCTATAAGCTCTGTCTTCCATGTCTTTCTCCTGTTGGCAACAGTAGAGACATACTTCAAATAAATTAAACAGAACTAGAATTGAACCCACCCAAATCCATGACATAAAATGCAACATTTGCTTACTCTCTCAGAGATTATTCTAAGCATCCACCTCTTTGTCAGGTAGTGTTTCTTCACCGCCTGCAAAAGGAGATATTTGAAGATATTTAAAACAGCTTTTCCAATGTATTTGATATATACTATGTTTAATGGTATGCAAAGTCCAAACGTTATACTGTAGACTGCGTTAGCCTGCAGATGTATTCATGAAAATAAAAACAGAAGATATCTACTCCAGACTGACCCTCCATAGTTCTGCACTGACAGGCTGCACTGGGGGGTCGTCCCTGTAGATTTCCTCCACTGTAGTCTTCCAGAACTGCATCCGCATCAGACCTATGGTCTTCTGGGAAACAGAGTCCTTCACCTTGGAGAGAAACAAAAAAGCGAGGCTTTTCTCAATTCCTTTCAGAAGACATCTTCATTGAATAAGTTTATACTGTTAGGCATACAGATTTGCATGAAAAATGCCTTGCTTTACTAGACCATTCCCTCACTGTTATCCTTGTTCATATCTAGGTCTATAAGTTGATGTATTATTCTAGACATAACAGCATTATCTTCAACAGCAGGATGCCTGAACATCAACACTTAGCTCTGTATTGGACATATGACCACCCCGAGGATTATAGTATCATCATTTCCAATATATGCATATACATATTCATACAGTGCCTTCAGAAAGTATTCACACCCCTCAACTCTTTACACATTTTGTGTTACTGCTTGAATTTAAAATGGATTAAATTTAGATTTGTTTTTATGTCACTGGCTTATACACAATAACCCATGATGTCAAAGTGGAATTGCTTTTCTAAATGTTTACAAATTAATAAAAAATCAACCTGAAATGTATTGAGTCAATAAGCATTCAACCCATTTGTTATGGCAAGCCAAAATAAATTCAGGATTAAAGATGTAATAATCAAGTCACATAATAAGTTGCATGGACTCAATCTGTGTGCAATAATAGTGTTTAACATGATTTTTGAATATTTTTATTTTTTTTATTTCACCTTTATTTAACCAGGTAGGCTAGTTGAGAACAAGTTCTCATTTGCAACTGCGACCTGGCCAAGATAAAGCATAGCAGTGTGAACAGACAACACAGAGTTACACATGGAGTAAACAATTAACAAGTCAATAACACAGTAGAAAAAAAAGGGCAGTCTATATACAATGTGTGCAAAAGGCATGAGGAGGTAGGCGAATAATTACAATTTTGCAGATTAACACTGGAGTGATAAATGATCAGATGGTCATGTACAGGTAGAGATATTGGTGTGCAAAAGAGCAGAAAAGTAAATAAATAAAAAACAGTATAAAAACAGTATGGGAATGAGGTAGGTGAAAATGGGTGGGCTATTTACCAATAGACTATGTACAGCTGCAGCGATCGGTTAGCTGCTCAGATAGCTAATGTTTGAAGTTGGTGAGGGAGATAAAAGTCTCCAACTTCAGCGATTTTTGCAGTTCGTTCCAGTCACAGGCAGCAGAGTACTGGAACAAAAGGCGGCCAAATGAGGTGTTGGCTTTAGGGATGATCAGTGAGATACACCTGCTGGAGCGCGTGCTACGGATGGGTGTTGCCATCGTGACCAGTGAACTGAGATAAGGCGGAGCTTTACCTAGCATGGACTTGTAGATGACCTGGAGCCAGTGGGTCTGGCGACGAATATGTAGCGAGGGCCAGCCGACTAGAGCATACAAGTCGCAGTGGTGGGTGGTATAAGGTGCTTTAGTGACAAAACGGATGGCACTGTGATAGACTGCATCCAGTTTGCTGAGTAGAGTGTTGGAAGCCATTTTGTAGATGACATCGCCGAAGTCGAGGATCGGTAGGATAGTCAGTTTTACTAGGGTAAGCTTGGCGGCGTGAGTGAAGGAGGCTTTGTTGCGGAATAGAAAGCCGACTCTTGATTTGATTTTCGATTGGAGATGTTTGATATGAGTCTGGAAGGAGAGTTTTCAGTCTAGCCAGACACCTAGGTACTTATAGATGTCCACATATTCAAGGTCGGAACCATCCAGGGTGGTGATGCTAGTCGGGCATGCGGGTGCAGGCAGCGATCGGTTGAAAAGCATGCATTTGGTTTTACTAGCGTTTAAGAGCAGTTGGAGGCCACGGAAGGAGTGCTGTATGGCATTGAAGCTCATTTGGAGGTTAGATAGCACAGTGTCCAATGACGGGCCAAAGTATATAGAATGGTGTCGTCTGCGTAGAGGTGGATCAGGGAATTGCCCGCAGCAAGAGCAACATCATTGATATATACAGAGAAAAGAGTCGGCCCGAGAATTGAACCCTGTGGCACCCCCATAGAGACTGCCAGAGGACCGGACAGCATGCCCTCCGATTTGACACACTGAACTCTGTCTGCAAAGTAATTTGTGAACCAGGCAAGGCAGTCATCCGAAAAACCGAGGCTACTGAGTCTGCCGATAAGAATATGGTGATTGACAGAGTCGAAAGCCTTGGCAAGGTCGATGAAGACGGCTGCACAGTACTGTCTTTTATCGATGGCGGTTATGATATCGTTTAGTACCTTGAGTGTGGCTGAGGTGCACCCGTGACCGGCTCGGAAACCAGATTGCACAGTACAGATGACTACTTCATCTCTGTACCCCACACATACAATTATCTGTAAGGTCCCTTAGTCGAGTAGTGAATTTCAAACAAAGATTCAACCACAAAGACCAGGGAGGTCTTCCAATGCCTCGCAAAGAAGGGCATCTATTGGTAGATGGCAACAACAACAAAAATATACAGGCATCATTCCTAACTCAGTTGCCGGAAAGGAAGGAAACTGCTCAGGGATTTCACCATGAGGCCAATGGTGACTAAAACAGTTAGAGTTTAATGGCTGTGATAAGAGAAAATGGAGGATGGATCAACATTGTAGTTATCCCACAATACTAACCTAATTGACAGAGTGAAAAGAAGGACGCATGTACAGAACACATATTCCAAAACATGCATCCTGTTTGCAATAAGTAAAACTGCAAAAATGTGGCAAAGAAATTAACTTTATGTCCTGAATAAAAAGCATTATGTTTGGGGATATCCAACACAACACACCAATGAGTACCACTCTTCCTATTTTCAAGCATGGTGATGGCTGTGTCATGTTATGGGTTTGCTTGTCATTGGCAAAGACTAGGGAGTTTTTGGGAATAAAAATAAACATAGAGCTAAGCACAGGCAAATTCCTAGAGGAAAAACTGGATCAGTCTGCTTTCCAACAGACAGTGGAAGACAAATTCACCTTTCAGCAGGAAAATAACCTAAAACACAAGGTCAAATCTACACTGGAGTTGCTCACCAAGAAGACAGTGAAATGTTCCTGAGTGTCGAGTTACAGTTTTGACTTAAAACTGCTTGAAAATATATGGCAAGACTTGTCTAGTAATAATCAACAACCAATTTAACAGAGCGTGAAGAATTTTGAAAAAAAAAATGGCCAATGTTGCACAATCCAGGTGTTCAACGCTCTTAAGAGACTTACCCAGAAAGACTCACAGTTGTAATTGCTGCCAAAGGTGCTCCTACAAAGTATTGACTCAGGGGTGTGAATACTTATGTAAATGAGATATTTCTGTATTTAAATTTAAATACATTTGCAAAAATGTCTTCACTTTGTCATTATGCGGTATTGTGTTCAGATGGGTGAGGAAAAAAATATATATAATTATCCATTTTGAATTAAGGTTGTAACACAAAATGTGGAACAAGTCAAGGGGTATGAATACTTTCTGAAGGCACTCAGTGCTGAACTTTCTGGAATACCTGCCTGAGCCAGCTCGACATTGAAGGCCCTCAGGGCCAGTGAGGAGCGCCGGGCATCCTCAGGGAGAAGCAGGGAGGACACAAAACCGTCATAGTCCCGAGACCTGGGGAAACAAGGCAGTGGAATTATTTGAAACAAGTCAAGTGTAATGCTATTGGTGGACTAACTTCTTCACAATGAAAACATTAGATGCAGTAACACATGTAACAAAAACAAATAACTAGCCAGGGTTGGGGTCAATTCCATTTCAATTCAGTATATGCACTGACATTCCAATTCTCTTCAATGCATTTCAACGAGGAACAATTGGAATTTAAATGCATTTGGTTAACTTTCTAAATTAACAGGAATTGAACCCAACCATGCAACTAGCTGTACAATGTAGCCAGTCAGAGGGGCCCATGCAATTTGTGCTTAGAAGGATGCTTGCTAGTCATACCATTTAGCCATATTTAGCTAGCTAGCAAACTGGCTTACTTACCTCACAATATCGATACAGTATTTTTCGTTATGCCGAGATTCTGCAGTAGAGTTTGTTGAAGCTCGTATACATTTTACTTCGGTAGGTCGTTGAATACAAATAGCGTGTGGCCATATATTTCTTTGGAGTGAGTGAAACACCGAACATTTTGTGGTTAATAATCCATGCTTTGCACTAATTCCAGATGCCATGTTCACAACATACCCTTCAACTTTCACCCTTACCTTTGTGTCACAACAAAAGTATTCCTCCCTAGTTCATGTGTTCCGCTTTATGTTGTACTTTTAAATACAGAACACTCGTTTTAGGTAAAGTATTCATCTCAAGGAAGACAATTAGTTGTAATTTAGCGAACAATATGTAGCAGCTACAACTGTGCATTTCAGAGTTTCATTTATAGTAGACCTTTGCAGCAGGCAAAGTAAACAGATCTTGACGCGCTCTTGTTCTGGACAACGTCATATATAAGGGTCATATGACTTCCCTCGCTATGATTATGGGAGTTTAAAAGTAGAGTGAGCCAGTTACACACTGTAAATGTCGATACTGTCATATGGCAACAGTTTCAATTAATTGTCACTTTGCATTGGTCCTGATATGGCATGGTATTTGGCTTTCGGAGTACAACAATATTGGGTAAGGGCCGTCGTGTCTAGTTCGGAATCAAAACGTTCACAATCAGACTCAGAAGTTAACAAGCGCTAGCCTGCTCGCTAGCTAGATTGCTTGGGCTGCTGTCTCAAGGAGGCAGACCGGAATCTTGTTAGGACAGCCTGTGAGGACACCGCACCCATCTGACGTGGTAGTCCCGTGTAGTTCAGTTGGCAGAGCATGGAGCTTGCAATGTCATGGTTGTAGTTTCTATTTCCAATGGTGACCAGTATGACAATGTATTAAGTCAAATGCATCAGGGTAAATTATTCCCTGCCTATGTTCTGCCAGGTTTTTTGGGATTAATAAACGAATTCATTAATATTTTGATCAGTTAAAGCCAGGCACTTGCTTGATTTATGTTTATCTAGTGCAATGGCAACAGTAAAGAGCAAAGTCATTCTTGTCTCTGACAACAGTATGTTTTCCCTGTGTGACTTTACTAGGCTGTGTGAATAGGCTATTTAATTAACGCAAACATGTTCAGTCAAGTGAAGAAGTCTTTCGTACACTTAGCGTCACTGCAAGCTGAGGACCTATCTGAAATAAACATATACAGTTGAAGTTGGAAGTTTACATACACTTAGGTTGGAGTCATTAAAACTTGTTTTTCAACCACCCCAGTCTTGTTAACACACTAGTTATGCCAAGTCTGCTAGGCAGCCGTCAAACCGTTCCTGATGCGTTCTGTCCCCTAAAGGTGAACTTACTTTGGTACAAAAAGTGCAAATCAATCACAGAACCTTGTGAAGATGCTGGAGGAAACGGGTACAAAAGTATCTATATCCACAGTAAAACGAGTCATATATCGACTAACCTGAAAGGCTGCTCAGCAAGGAAGAAGCCATAAAAAAACCTCCATGAAAAAGCCAGACTACGGTTTGCAACTTTACATGGAGAAATGTCCTCTTGTCTGATGAAACAAAAATAGAACTGTTTGGCCATAATGACCATCATTATGTTTGGAGGAAAAAGGGGGAGGCTTGCAAGCCAAAGAACCCCATCCCAACCGTGAAGCACAGGGGTGGCAGCATCATGGTGTGGGGGTGCTTTGCTGCAGGATGAACTGGTGCACTTCCCAAAATAGATGGCATCATGAGGTGGGAAAATTGTGGATATATTGAAGCAACATCTCAAGACATCATCAGTCAGGAAGTTAAAGCTTTGTCTCAAATGGGCCTTCCAAATGAACAATGACCCCAAGCATACTTCCAAAGTTGTGGCAAAATGGCTTAAGGACAACAAAGTCAATTTGTTGGAGTGGCCATCACAAAGCCCTGACCTCAATCCTATAGAAAATTTGTGGGCAGAACTGTAAAAGTGTGTTCGAGCAAGGAGGCCAACAAACCTGACTCAGCTCTGTCAGGAGGAATGGGCCAAAATTCACCAAATTTATTGTGGGAAGCTTGTGGAAGGCTACCCAAAATTATTGACCCAAGTTAAACAATTTAAAGGCAATGCTACCAAATACTAATTGAGTGTATGTAAACTTCTGACACACTGGGAATGTGGTGAAAGAAATAAAAGCTGAAAACATTCTCCCTACTATTATTCTGACACTTCACATTCTTAAAATAAAGTGATCATAACTGACCTAAGACAGGGAATTTTTACTTGGATTAAATGTTAGGAATTGTGAAAACTGAGTTTAAATGTATTTGGCTAAGGTGTATGTAAACTTCTGACTTCAACTGTACATTGTACTTGTCATTGCTAATGTGAAATATGAGAATTTTTTTATGCTTGAAATAACTCCTCCCATATTCTTTACAAATGTTATATTATCTAAAGTACACATGTAATTTCATTGAGGCAGAGATGTTTCTTCTCAGCATTTAAGTACAACTCATCTTGAAGGTTCCGGTAGTTGCATTTCATCAACACTAGAGGGCAGTGTTGTATAGTCCTGTGCTTGTATCTCAAATTATGTAAATCAAATCCTAGTAATCGATTCTCAACTCAAGTTTGTCTGGTTTTACAGACTGTTATGTTCTGTTAATTACTGATGTCCCCTTTAAGGATGGAGCACCCTTGGTCATGCGCAGTATTGTTCTATGTTATTCTGGTACTAACTAGTTTGAGAAAATGTGAAGCTCCAGTTCAATTGCTTGTATTCCGAGTCTTTCTTATTACATAAATAAGTACTAAGTGTTAAGACACTACAATGGCGACGAGGATGATTACCTGCAGTGTGCATCACGAATACAGATGGAGTTCGTAGGAAGAGAGGAAGATTTTGACCCTGTAGCACAACAGCTAGCAAGCAGTGAAAACGAGGGGAGAGCTGACGAGAACGAGGCGGCAGATCAAAGACCCGTGGAGCCGGAGGTAAAGAGAATGGCTAGCATCGGAAAATAGATGTGTTTGATGACACGCAAGAAAACTGGGCAACTTACATGGAACGACTGGAACAGTACTTCATTGCAAACGACATTGCTGATAACAAAAGAGTACCAGCGTTGTTGAGTTTAATTGGCCCAAAAACATACAGTTTGCTAAGAGATCTGACTGCCCCTCTGAAGCCCTCAAATAAAACATTCACAGAGATTGTGGAGATATTGCAAAATCACCTATCACCTAAACCACTCCTCATCGCGGAACGTTTTCGTTTCCACAAGAGAGATCAGAATGAGGGGAGGGGTTAGTACATATGTAGCAGTGTTGAAGAAACTGTCGGAACATTGCCAGTTGGGAGAGAACCTAAATGACACATTAAGGGATAGATTTGTTTGTGGACTGAAACATGAACACATTCAAAAACGTTTGCTCACGGAATCAGAGCTCACGTTTGCAAAGGCTGTTGAAATTGCTGTGGCTATGGAGATCGCGACTAAAGATGCATTTGAGTTGCAAAGTAAAAGAAGTACTGACCTGTCACAAATTTCCCTGCACAAGTTTTCACGCAGTCGACAGCGCCCCGTGTGGCCGAAAAATGCAACAGGTGTGACAGAGATGGTCACAGAGCAGAGGATTGCCGTTTCAAAGACGAAATTTGTCACAAATGCAGTAGAAGGGGGCACATTCAAAGAGCATGCAAAGCAAAATTCAGTCACAACAGGAAAACTGAGAAAATTAAAGGGTCTGTGAATGCACTAGCAGAGAACAGTGGCAGTGATTCAGATGAACGATTAATTGGTACAATGGAGTTAAACACAGTGACTTCTCCCAGCAGTAGCATAATATGGGTGACACCAGATATCGAAGGCAAACCCCTCAAAATGGAGCTGGACACAGGATCTGCAGTGTCTATAATTTCCACTACTGTCTACAATGAGCATTTTAAGGCTATCAAGCTGAAGAACACAAATGTGTTGCTGAAGACATACTCAGGAGAGATTGAGCCCAATGGGGGTGTTGCAAGTCAGAGTGCATTATGGGGGGCAAACACAGCAGTTACAGCTGTATGTGGTGCCTGGAACTGGCCCCCCATTATTTGGCAGGGAATGGCTTTCAAAAATAAAGCTGAATTGGTGTGACTTGAAAATGCTCCACACGTCCAGTCCAAAGAGAAAGGCACAGACCAAACACTGGAACACTTGCGGAAGAAATACAACACAGTTTTCAGTGATCAGATGGGAACAGTAAAAGGCTTCACAGCAAAACTTGTACTAAGAGATGATGCAACCCCAAAATTCTGCAAAGCCAGATCTGTTCCATACTCCCTGAGACCAAAGGTGGAAGCGGAAATCGATTCTACAGGGATCCTGACGAAAGTGGACAGAAGCGAATGGGCCACACCCATAGTTCCTATTGTGAAGAAAGACGGGTCTGTTAGAATGTGTGGGGACTTCAAGGTAACTGTGAATCCAATGTTGCATGTGGACCAATACCCCTACCACGTCTGGATGACATCTTTGCTGCACTAGCTGGTGGGAAACACTTCAGTAAAATCGATCTGAAACAGGCTTACCTGCAGCTACCGGTTGAAGAGAGTTCCAAACAGTACCTGACAATAAACACACACAAAGGTCTATACAGGTATAACCGCCTGGTTTTTGGCATTGCATCAGCCCCAGCCATTTGGCAACGAACTATTGACCAGATTTTGCAAGGAATCCCAGGAACCCAGTGTATCCTGGATGACATGATCATAACAGGACGCACCGACAAAGAGCACCTGGCTAACCTGGAAGAGGTCCTGAAAAGACTGAAAGAGTATGGTCTACAGGCAAACTTAAAGAAGTGTGAGTTCTTCAAAGACAAGATTGTCTTCTGTGGATATGAGATTGACTGCAATGGATTGCACAAAACACAGGACAAAATCGAGGCAGTGGTACAGGCACCACGACCACAAAATATCACAGAAGTGAGATCTTTCACGGGACTGATCAATTACTACAGAAGATTCCTCCCAAACCTTTCAGCAGTACTCCAGCCTCTAAATCAGCTCCTGGAAAAGAATAGGACATGGCGGTGGACAGAGCAGTGTGAAAATGCATTTCTGGAGGCAAAACGGCTCATAACATCTGAACAGGTCCTGATGCATTACGACCCTGAAATGCCAGTGAAGTTGGCTTGTGATGCGTCCCCTTATGGATTAGGGGCCGTCCTTTCACACACACTGAAAGATGGGTCAGAGAGGCCAGTTGCATTCGCGTCACGAACATTGAATGATGCAGAGAAAACTACTCACAAATCGACAAAGAAGCACTGGCACTAGTGTGGGGCGTCAAGAAATTCCACGCATACCTATATGGCAAGCGTTTCACACTGGTTACAGATCACCAGCCGTTGCTTTCCATTTTCAGTCCAAAGAAAGGCATTCCGACAATGACAGCAGCCAGGTTACAGCGATATGCCCTGTTCCTTGCCAGTCATATGTATGACATTGAGTTTAAGCCGTCATCCCTCCACACAAATGCAGATGGATTATCCAGACTGCCGTGTACAAGAGAAAGACAAAGGAGGGTGGATGCAGTGGACATGTTCCATACCGCTCAGCTTGAGGCACTACCAGTCACAAGCACAGTTATCAAACAGGAGACAAGGAAAGATGTGACCTTGTCAAAAGTGTACACCTACACCATGTCAGGATGGCCAGCTACTGGCAGAAAGGAGCTGACTCCGTATTTCCAGCGGAGAAACGAAATTACAACGTACCAAGGATGTTTGATGTGGGAATGAGAGTCATGATACCCCAGAAATGCCAACATCTAGTCTTGCAGCAACTACATGAAGGTCATGTTGGAATTGTCAAAATGAAGCTGCTCGAGGAGCCACTTCTGGTGGCCAGGTCTGGACCAACAGATAGAAAATATGGCAAAGAACTGTAGTGGATGTTTGGAAACCCTTCACATGCCTGCTCCTGTCCCAGTCCACCCATGGGAATGGCCCGCAGAGCCATGGCAGAGAATTCATGTGGACTACGCTGGTCCCTTTGAAAAGCACATGTTTCTGGTTATAGTTGATGCCCATTCCAAATGGCCAGAGGTGTTTTGCACTGACTCCTCCACCTCAGCTCAGACGATAGAGTGTCTCAGAACAACGTTTGCACGCTTCGGTTTGCCACTGCAGCTGGTAAGTGACAACGCGCAAGCTTTTGTAAGTGACGAGTTTACAAGATTCATGTCAGTAAATGGAATCAAACACTCAACCTCAGCTCCGTACCACCCTGCCACCAATGGGCTGGCAGAACGCTTTGCAAACCCTAAAGCAAGGACTCCGTGCAGCAAAACGAGACGAAGGGACTTTGCAAACAAAACTGGCCAAGTTCCTGGCCTCCTACCGAAACACCCCACATGCCACGACAAATGAAAGCCCAGCCGCACTGATGTTCGGGAGGCCTCTCCGCACACAGCTGGACATCATGAAGCCAAACAGGCGTAATGAAGTGCTGAACAAACAAGCCAAGATGCTCTCCGGTGGCCGGGAGCGCCATCTCCAAACAGGACAGGAAGTGATGGTGCGAGACTACAGAAGAGGAGGAAATGGACAAGAGGGACCGTACACACACAAACGGGACCCAGAACTTACCAGGTTCAAGTGAGCCCAGACATAATGTGGCGGCGTCACATTAACCAAATGCATTCCACGGAAAACAGCACAACAAGAGAGAGAGAACAGGCACAGAGAGCTCCTGAGAGTGACACACAGGGAACTGTAGAGGACGGTGGGGCAGTAGAGACCCCAGGCTGAAAGAAGGGAACGTGTTGATGAAGGTGCTGCTATAGCAGACGCTATAATGGAACAAGCACACACTGAGGATGTTCAGGAGCCTCCAGACAATCCGAGGCGCTACCCAGAACGAAGGCACCGTTGACTAGACTTATAAACAAACAAACAAAAACGAACTGTTCAAGTTCAAATTAAAAGATGCAAAATAACTACAAGAAGTTCTGGGAAATGTTTCAGTTGTGGTTTGGTAAAAGTAACTCTGATTGTATAAGAGAAGGAATGTTATGTTCTGTTAATTACTGATGTCCCCTTTAAGGATGGAGCACCCTTGGTCATGCGCAGTATTGTTCTATGTTATTCTGGTACTAACTAGTTTGAGAAAATGTGAAGCTCCAGTTCAATTGCTTGTATTCCGAGTCTTTCTTATTACATAAATAAGTACTAAGTGTTAAGACACTACACAGACCCTGTCTTTACTTTGTTACTACAACCCCTCCAGCGTTTCTCTCATCTTATCAAGTAGCATAAGCTGCCATATGTTGTCTAATGGTATAGAAGACCCATTCTCATTGAAAAGCAAGTCTAGGACGCAGGTGATGTGGTCTATGTGCCCTATTTATATGCTTTCCGTTTTAGTTTAATTTTTACATCTTTCAGTTTTGTACACCAAGCTTCAAATGGCTAAAAATACAATATTTTTTGGTTATGGAAAATATATTTCACAGCGGTTTAAATGGTACAATGATACTATACTTGCTTGTTTTATTACTGAAACTGAAATAAGGTGCGATTTCTGCGTAGTGTATCTTTATTAACACGTATCATGAGCGTTGAGACGTACCAAGGATGGTTGGAAGTGGCCCGAAGCTTTTTCTTATTTTTTTTCTTCACATGACTAACAATCTACGGACACATTTACCCACTGATAATAAGTCAATTGTTTGTGAGATGAAAGTGTTTTGGACATAACTCAAATGTGTGACCGGTGCTTTTACTTTAAAGAAAAAAGTTCTAAACAGTTTTGCTGCAGATCTTGATTTCTTTGAATGCAGTTTGTCTATTTTGCTTAACGTTTAATGCAATATGAATTCAAGATAAGTGTATCATGAGTAAATAAAGTTGAAACAACCAGGTATCTCCGTACTCCTACGGCCATAACCATGGACCCTCCCACTCCCACCGTTAGCCGTTTCCTCCACCGCCTCCCGCTGGTTCACCCCGCACCCCCTGGGCTCCAGCTAACGCCGCCAGGTGTCTCTATGCCCAGAATGGAGGGTTCTTTGGTACTAGGACTGGGGAGTGTTTGAGGAATGTAGTCAGTGACGGGATGCAAGTGAGGGACAGCCGAGGGGAGCAGAATGCCCAGTTTGGCATCAGGAGGGACATTACACTGTTTTTTGGGTAAGAGCTGCCGGTCTTGTAAAATTTCCTTCTCAATCTCTCTCTACTCAATTTGAGCTCCATTTGTGGTTGTAATAGCTAACATAAATTTGCACTTCATGACTTTTTCTAGACAAATGCTGTCAAGGCTTGTAGTTGAGTTTGTGGAACATTGATCCTGGTATCATAAAATATGAAGTTCTTATGTTTATAACCCTATCGCGTAATATGACGCCTACTTTGGAACATAACCAATTAGATTAGAACGGGACTCCCTGTTCCCTGGAGAAGTGTTGTGTTGACCTGTCAGTCATTCTGTGTAGAGTAATGGCTCTAACTTGGAATGTTCCTGTTACCCAGATAAGGGTGTTTACGTTCATGCATGTTTGATGGGAAAAATAAGAGCAGTGAAAAAAGCAGTGGTCCCTGAACCAATAAAACCAGCCACCTGGAACAGATGGCTGCTTGGTTGTTGTGGCGTGGCTGATGTAATATTGTATGGGCAGACTCACCAAAGCATTCAATGTGTCCAATGTGCCCCCACATCTCACCCTCCCCCCCCCATAGATTTTTCATAGACCAGAGCCTGAGGGCTGTCAACACTAAGATATTTAACTGTCACAAACTGAAGTATAAACATTTCTTGTGGAAGCCAACAAAGCTAGCCAGGCAAAAAAAATTATAAAACATATTTTACCTTTATTTAACTAGGCAAGTCAGTTAAGAACAAATTCTTACTTTCAATGACGGCCTAGGAACAGTGGCCTAACTGCCTGTTCAGGGGCAGAACAATAGATTTGTACCTTGTCAGCTCGGGGATTTGAACTTGCAACCTTTCGGTTACTAGTCCAACGCTCTAACCACTAGGCTACCCTGATGTGTACGGAGATTTAGGATGCACTTGAGCTTTTGGCTGCCTTTTAGAAATGTTTTATCTCACTAGATTGCTGAATGTACCCTTTTTAACATGAGTATCGAAGTATGTGCTCTCATGAGCACATTGTTCCACAGTTGGTTATTCCTTTCTTGAGATGGCACTGGAGGATGTTATTGACTTTTTCCTCATTTTTGTCCCTGATTTTCCCTCTTTACATCCCTGTTTCTCTACTTCTTTCCCTCAAGTTATCGCTCTGATGAGGCCAACCCCATTGTGCAGTTAGTCAGTGGGGTGGTGTGGCTGCTCCGAGACAGCCAGGTCTACATTAACCAGAGCATAGATGCTGAGTGTGCAAGGAGACAGGTCGCTACTGAAGGATACTGAGGATGTCTTCAATTTAGCCATACTTACTTAAAATGCTAGAGGTATGTAGATAGTTAGTATTGACATCTTTTAATATTACTTTAGGTAAAGTCTCCCATTAAGTGCAGATCTAGCATCAGCTTCCTCAACCATTAGATTAGGAAGTAAAAAGCAGGACTGGCTTTACGTTAGCACTTAGCGGTAACTTTGTCCTAGACTTGATGTAGAAATCTGTTTTTGGCTTCACATCACTCATATAACATGGCCATTTAAAACAGAGTTGTCATAATACACAATAAAAAATACATTTAGAAATATGAAGAGACATTTCCTGTGGCACAATTCACTAATGCGTATGGTGAAACACTGTTTGCCCATTCTGGCTAAGTAAAAACAACAATGATGTATTCTATCAATTTCAGCCAGAATGCTTCAATTACATTTTCATGCATTTGATTCCACAGGGAATTTTCACCATGACAGCTGTTGATCACGATGAGGAGGGGAAACTGATCCTGTCTTTTATTTAACTAGACAAGTCAGTTAAGAACAAATTCTTATTTTCAATGACGGCCTAGGAACAGTGGGTTAACTGCCTGTTCAGGGGCAGAACGACAGATTTGTACCTTGTCAGCTCAGGGATTTGAACTTGCAACCTTCCGGTTACTAGTTCAACGCTCTAACCACTAGACTACCCTGCCTGTTCCACATAGATGGGCAGAGGGTAAACATGTAAAAGAGATGGGGGGGGTTACCGGTGTAACTGGTTGAGGGGGAAGTGGAAAGAGGATTGTGGGAGACAAAGGGAATACAGTGGGAGGGAGAGAAAATGCTGGTCAAAGTGAAACAATGCAGGTTTGATAGGAGAGAAGTGGGGTCATTTAGGCATATGAAAGAGATAGGGCTAAGTAATAAGGCTCTGATCAATTCTATTGATCTGGCTTTCTCTGCACCGGTGCAATGAACAAATGACCTCATTGACCTAGAGATTCATGAGTTTGTTAAAAGAAATGGCTTTGAAAAGACCACAAGGGGACATGTCTGTTCATGTCCATGGCCTCTCCACTCAATATCAGGCCATATAAAGTCAATAAATCGTATCTAGTCAGCACAGTCTCTAGGTGCATATCAGTCCAACCACTGACCTTCTCCAATGAATTTACCTTATTTTTCACACAATCGACATTGCTTCAGAAATCCTTATGGATTTGTTTTGCATTAAATGCATGCACCTTTCTCCTATATGGCCTTATGGTACTGTACTACTAGTGGTGTTGTACCAACTGTTCATTCCTCTCTAGCATGACTCTTTGGGAGTTGGCACATTTTCTGAAAGGTCAGGGGGTCATCAACGCCATCAACCTGGATGGGGGTGGTTCCTCCACTTACGTGGCAAATGGCTCATTGACCAGCTACCCCTCAGACCACTGGTAAGCCAAACAGAGAGCTTAAGTCACATGTTCATTGCAATAACATTACAAGGTTTATGTAGCTGCTTTTTGTGACTTTTATTTTAGTCAAATGTTGTTGCTGTTTGACACACTGCAATTTCTATTCATGATATTCATTCTCTCACCTGCTTTCTTTGTCTCCATGTTCCCCATCTCGCCTATCTGTTTCCTCCTTCAGTGTCTCAGACCCCATGTGGTGCTGCCCTCGGCGGGTCTCCACCATCCTGTGTGTCCACCATCCTGTGTGTCCGCCAGCCCCAGTGCCAGCCTGAGGACTGCAGCGGTCACGGGATGTACATCGATGGGCACTGCCAATGCCAGGAGGGCTGGAATGGGACTGGCTGTGACAACCTGGTGTGCCAACCGCCCGCCTGCGGTGCCCACGGTGTCTGTACACAGGGTGAGTGATGACTGGTGAGGAGTGGGTACAGTTGTTCTCTCTTGTGTTCTGAACAAGCTCTGAGGTCACAATGAAATGCCTCTTGCCTCTTTCTTTATCTATTCTTTCTCCTCTTTCTTATCTCATCTCTCTCCTGGTGCAGATGGCTGTGCGTGTGATGCTGGATGGAGAGGGGCGAACTGCGGCCAAGGTAATCAGCCGCTCTCTCTCTCTCTCTTTCTGGCTTGGTTTGTTTACACAACAAGTCTGTAATTTCTCCTGGTGTGAAACATGTTGCTTGTCCCCAGGACCCTATGATTTGTGAAGAATGTACTCTGTCGAGCTTTGGCAATTACGATTGGTAGTTATAACGTCCACATTCCAGGGCAGTACTTTAACACCCCCTAGCCCTCACATTTTCTTTCACTCACTGCACCCTCTCCCAACCCCATGGTCCTATAAAACACTCCTTACTTTCCTGACCAAACCTGTATCCTACCTAAAACTTTATACAGTGAGGTCATGTCCTCATATCCTGTAATACTCCCTCCAAAATCTACAGTATCTGACCGTCCACCGATAACAGCTTACTTGTGTCTTAACTTATTTTATCTCTCTCTAAGTGTGTGATTTGGGTTTCTATGGTGACGGCTGCACTAACGGGGTCGTGTGACCCTGTTTACGGTGGCTGCAGCTGCCCCATTGGTTTCCATGGTAAATCCTGTGAACAAGGTGTGTTTATACATGGGTGTGTGTACTGCTAGTAGTGTGGCAGGATAAGTGTGTAACTCTGCTTGATTGGTGTACACCTAACAACCTTTTATGATCCTCCAAAGCAAATTCGTAATCCCCTCTCAATCTCTAATTTCTCTTTCCCATTCCCCGACATTCCCTCACCTGTTTCGATAATGGCACCTTGGCGCACTTCCAATGTTATGCCTTATTCCTAGTCTCACAAGGATAACGGTGATCAACAAAAGCTTTCCCAGTGGTCCGGCTAGAACATTCCCTCTCTGTACGAGTTTTGCCAATAGTCTCGCTTCAAATCTCTGAATGAACAGCTGGAACGCATTAGCTCTAATAGGCTAAGCCTACGTTACATCACTTCCTTGGTCCTCTGATGACCAAATCCTGGCCACCTTTTGCTTTGGAGATTAAATGAAGCTTTTGTTGAAGTCGTATTGTCTGTCAGAGCCTTTTCACTCTTCATGTACATCATTGCTGTAGTTCCCATGTATTATGGACTAGTTATATGTATATGTGACAATTACATATGGTGAACAGTATCTTCAAGTCCCTTAGAAGGTCTAGGAAACCAAAACATTGGTACTAACCCCTGATGTTGCAAGCTAGAGCAGTGGTTTTCAAGAAGGAAGTTTCTTAACTTTAAAGCTTTATTGTATTTTCCAGTGACATCTCATCCTGTTTCCTTGGTGTCTCTTACATCCCTTCCTGTGTTCCCCTCCCCACACAGTGGTATGAGGCCACCCGTAACACCCGCGCCTGCTCTGAGCACTATTAGTTGCAGTAAACGGATCACAACATACTGCATAAAGAGGTTTACAAGCCTCTTCATGATGTCTGCACCTCAATCTCTAAAGAGTACTAATAGTTTCATAGTTGTCATCCTGTAAAGTGTCTTGTACAGTTTGTGGACCACGTCATTGAAAGCCTGCTAGCATAGGTTTTCTGTTTTATTGGTTCCCCATCATTACATGGTACAGACATTCAGGATATGTTTCAGTTGGCTGTATGTAGTCTAGGGCTGCCCCCAACAACAACAAAAATAGAGTTTGACACACCTCGTCTGTACCTTCGACCAATCGATTGGTTCTATATTTTTAAACGTGTATATTTCCATATAGACACATCCTATGTATTTTGATAAAATCAACCGTATGCATTGAGCTTGTCTGACACTTTAAGCTCACTGTTTGATTAAAT
This sequence comes from Oncorhynchus nerka, assembly GCF_034236695.1. Classification (NCBI taxonomy): domain Eukaryota; kingdom Metazoa; phylum Chordata; class Actinopteri; order Salmoniformes; family Salmonidae; genus Oncorhynchus; species Oncorhynchus nerka. The sequence continues at coordinate 18,590,564 of NC_088398.1, read as the reverse complement.
AAGACGCAAATGACTCTAGAGGGAGCCAGACATCTAGATAACCAGAAGAAAAACCTTAACCTGACCCAACCATCCCTCTCCTGATGGCTTTTTCAGATTCTGCCTTTGTTCTCCTGAAGTTGCCGGTAATAGGCTGCATGAGGAGTCGGCAAACTTTTTTTTCATGTGGAATGCCAATTTATCTTACCATATCTACCGATCTGTGTGCCAGTTATGGTTTTCATATGCACATTTATAATAACCTTTTATTTCAATCATTGTCATGTGGTTAATCAAAATGATATCTAAATTAAAATGATACAAACCTTAAAAGTAATTTCTATTGCCATTGGTCAACTATGTAAAAATAGCCTACATAAAGCCAACAAATAAAAACATTGCAGCCTGCCGGTAGAAAATATCCTATAAATGATATTGGCTATGCATGGCTTTTCTGCAATGAACTTGAAACATTGTATTAATTTGGGTCTGGTCTGAAGCTTGCTCTAGCAAACTTGCAACATTGTATAAAATATTCTGGGCCCTCTGTTTCAGGCTCCTGTGAGCTCTGGACAGACACAGCTGTAGGCTATTTGCGCACCTCAAATTTCCTACTGCTTGAGCTCCAGCACCCAGAATGAGACCAGGACCTATTTCAGTCCAAGGCAACCACTGATGAGAAGTAATCGGGTAGGCCTATTCAATGACGTTTCCACTGGATCAGAGCATGACATTTTTCCATTCACACTGAGTTGTATTCAGAAGGGAGAGAGCTGGAAAGATTTTTAAAATATATTGAGGGACTATAGTCATTCTCAATGCATGTAAAAAATACTTTGTTTGCTTGCTGTTCGAGGTGAAAACATTACTTTGAGAAGCTCCACAGCTCCACAGCTTAACCTCCACAGTGGTGGTTAAGCCAATCAGAAATACTATCAGATCCCCAAATGGGCACATTTATATGCTTAAAGTTGTCCGCAGGCCAGGTAGCCTATAGGTCTAATTCTAAGCGTAATCAGGTGCACGTCCTTACTCAACATCGACAGGAGCGCTCCAAACAAAAGACAGTGACTAAATTGACAGAACTCGTAAATGGGTTGAAATAAGCCAAAACTTGTTCCTCACAAGTGTTGCATAGGTTGTGCGCTCTGCAAACAATGTGTCCACGCTGATAATGGGAACGCTAAAAGGAATAATATATTGAATGCATCAACAGAAATTACCGTAGCCGAACAAACATTGTAGATTAGCAATTCATGGCAAATGTACAAATGGTGATCTATGTAATGAGGAATTGATATACACTAACAATCAAACACAAACGATTCACACAATGAAGTTATGAAACAATGAATGTGCACAAATTGGTGGAAGAGCGCATTCTGGAGAGAGAAGCGCATCTGGGTGCTTCGTGGTCAATCCGAAGTCTGCATTGGCCATGCAGTATCTACGGAGATACGGCCTCTGCAGAAGTCAGGGCATTCATACTACTTCCACTTCGCGGTGAGTTTGTGTTTAGACAGGATGTAACGCTCCCATCAACCGTCAACCAATCATGTCAATGTGGAGCTATACAGAGCCCTCCATATTGTTACATTTGTCAGGTACGTGGCCTCTGCGTGCCTCCGGAGGCACCGTTAATTGCCTCACACGGAGTCTCCGACCACATTTTCGGATCAAACATACATTTATTTAGTCTAAGCCACTTTTTAGTCTAGTCTTAGTCGACCAACAGCCTGTCGACTAATTGGGGTCAGCCCTAATGTGGTCGTCCTGTGTGTCTAGTGTTATGTTTTTTCGTTGTAGTACAAATCAGGAAGGTTTATCTCCGAGATGATCTCAACTGTCCCAGCACACCCAGACTCATTTCCCTTCCATGTATTACCTCATTTCATCTCTTCCCCTCTCTTGTTCCTGTCTGTCATTTTACCTCCCTCCTTGTTCGTTACTTGTTGGCCTTGATTTCTCAATTCAAAGGGCTTTATTGGCATGGGAAACATGTTAACATTGCCAAAGAAAGTGAAATAGATCATCAAAAATAAACACTGAACATTACATTCTCAAAAGTTCCAAAGGAATAGACATTTCAAATGTCATATGGCTACATACAGTTGTAACAATGTGCAAATTTGGTGAAGTACAAAAGGAATAATTAAATATGGGTTGTATTTACAATGGTGTTTGTTCTTCACTGGTTGCCCTTTTCTTGTGGAAACGGGTCACAAATATTGCTGCTGTGATGACACACTGGTATTTAACCCAATAGATTTGAGAGTTTATCAAAATTGAATTTGTTTTCACATTTTTGGTTTGTCTGTGTAATCTGAGGGAAATATGTGTCTATGGCCATACATTTGTCTAGTGTTAGCCCCGAATAGCAGCACTGTAGAAACTATTACACTCAACGGAACGACTTGATTAGTGTAGTGTAAACAACGCAGCCACTGCCAGCTAGCCTACAAAGTCAACAACGCAGCCACTGCCAGCTAGCCTACTTCAGCACTGTATCATTTTAATCATTTTAGTCAATAAGATTCTTGCTACGTAAGCTTAACTTTCTGAACATTCGAGACGTGTAGTCCACTTGTCATTCCAATCTCCTTTGCATTAGCGTAGCCTCTTCTGTAGCCTGTCAACTATGTGTCTGTCTATCCCTGTTCTCTCCTCTCTGCACAGACCATACAAACCATACAAACGCTCCACACCGCGTGGCCGCGGCCACCCTAATCTGGTGGTCCCAGCGCGCACGACCCACGTGGAGTTCCAGGTCTCCGGTAGCCTCTGGAACTGCCGATCTGCGGCCAACAAGGCAGAGTTCATCTCAGCCTATGCCTCCCTCCAGTCCCTCGACTTCTTGGCACTGACGGAAACATGGATCACCACAGATAACACTGCTACTCCTACTGCTCTCTCTTCGTCCGCCCACGTGTTCTCGCACACCCCGAGAGCTTCTGGTCAGCGGGGTGGTGGCACCGGGATCCTCATCTCTCACAAGTGGTCATTCTCTCTTTCTCCCCTTACCCATCTGTCTATCGCCTCCTTTGAATTCCATGCTGTCACAGTTACCAACCCTTTCAAGCTTAAAATCCTTATCATTTATCGCCCTCCAGGTTCCCCTCGGAGAGTTCATCAATGAGCTTGATGCCTTGATAAGCTCCTTTCCTGAGGACGGCTCACCTCTCACAGTTCTGGGCGACTTTAACCTCCCCACGTCTACCTTTGACTCATTCCTCTCTGCCTCCTTCTTTCCATTCCTCTCCTCTTTTGACCTCACCCTCTCACCTTCCCCCCCTACTCACAAGGCAGGCAATACGCTCGACCTCATCTTTACTAGATGCTGTTCTTCCACTAACCTCATTGCAACTCCCCTCCAAGTCTCCGACCACTACCTTGTATCCTTTTCCCTCTCGCTCTCATCCAACACTTCCCACACTGCCCCTACTCGGATGGTATCGCGCCGTCCCAACCTTCGCTCTCTCTCCCCCGCTACTCTCTCCTCTTCCATCCTATCATCTCTTCCCTCTGCTCAAACCTTCTCCAACCTATCTCCTGATTCTGCCTCCTCAACCCTCCTCTCCTCCCTTTCTGCATCCTTTGACTCTCTATGTCCCCTATCCTCCAGGCCGGCTCGGTCCTCCCCTCCCGCTCCGTGGCTCGACGACTCATTGCGAGCTCACAGAACAGGGCTCCCGGGCAGCCGAGCGGAAATGGAGGAAAACTCGCCTCCCTGCGGACCTGGCATCCTTTCACTCCCTCCTCTCTACATTTTCCTCTTCTGTCTCTGCTGCTAAAGCCACTTTCTACCACTCTAAATTCCAAGCATCTGCCTCTAACCCTAGGAAGCTCTTTGCCACCTTCTCCTCCCTCCTGAATCCTCCTCCCCCTCCTCCCTCTCTGCAGATGACTTCATCAACCATTTTGAAAAGAAGGTCGACGACATCCGATCCTTTGCTAAGTCAAACGACACCGCTGGTTCTGCTCACACTGCCCTACCCTGTGCTCTGACCTCTTTCTCCCTCTCTCTCCAGATGAAATCTCGCGTCTTGTGACGGCCGGCCGCCCAACAACCTGCCCGCTTGACCCTATCCCCTCCTCTCTTCTCCAGACCATTTCCGGAGACCTTCTCCCTTACCTCACCTCGCTCATCAACTCATCCCTGACCGCTGGCTACGTCCCTTCCGTCTTCAAGAGAGCGAGAGTTGCACCCCTTCTGAAAAACCTACACTCGATCCCTCCGATGTCAACAACTACAGACCAGTATCCCTTCTTTCTTTTCTCTCCAAAACTCTTGAACGTGCCGTCCTTGGCCAGCTCTCCCGCTATCTCTCTCAGAATGACCTTCTTGATCCAAATCAGTCAGGTTTCAAGACTAGTCATTCAACTGAGACTGCTCTTCTCTGCATCACGGAGGCGCTCCGCACTGCTAAAGCTAACTCTCTCTCCTCTGCTCTCATCCTTCTAGACCTATCGGCTGCCTTCGATACTGTGAACCATCAGACCCTCCTCTCCACCCTCTCCGAGTTGGGCATCTCCGGCGCGGCCCACGCTGGATTGCGTCCTACCTGACAGGTCGCTCCTACCAGGTGGCGTGGCGAGAATCTGTCTCCTCACCACGTGCTCTCACCACTGGTGTCCCCCAGGGCTCTGTTCTAGGCCCTCTCCTATTCTCGCTATACACCAAGTCACTTGGCTCTGTCATAACCTCACATGGTCTCTCCTATCATTGCTATGCAGACGACACACAATTAATCTTCTCCTTTCCCCTTCTGATGACCAGGTGGCGAATCGCATCTCTGCATGTCTGGCAGACATATCAGTGTGGATGACGGATCACCACCTCAAGCTGAACCTCGGCAAGACGGAGCTGCTCTTCCTCCCGGGAAGGACTGCCCGTTCCATGATCTCGCCATCACGGTTGACAACTCCATTGTGTCCTCCTCCCAGAGCGCTAAGAACCTTGGCGTGATCCTGGACAACACCCTGTCGTTCTCAACTAACATCAAGGCGGTGGCCCGTTCCTGTAGGTTCATGCTCTACAACATCCGCAGAGTACGACCCTGCCTCACACAGGAAGTGGCGCAGGTCCTAATCCAGGCACTTGTCATCTCCCGTCTGGATTACTGCAACTCGCTGTTGGCTGGGCTCCCTGCCTGTGCCATTAAACCCCTACATCTCATCCAGAACGCCGCAGCCCGTCTGGTGTTCAACCTTCCCAAGTTCTCTCACGTCACCCCGCTCCTCCGCTCTCTCCACTGGCTTCCAGTTGAAGCTCGCATCCGCTACAAGACCATGGTGCTTGCCTACGGAGCTGTGAGGGGAACGGCACCTCAGTACCTCCAGGCTCTGATCAGGCCCTACACCCAAACAAGGGCACTGCGTTCATCCACCTCTGGCCTGCTCGCCTCCCTACCACTGAGGAAGTACAGTTCCCGCTCAGCCCAGTCAAAACTGTTCGCTGCTCTGGCCCCCCAATGGTGGAACAAACTCCCTCACGGCGCCAGGACAGCGGAGTCAATCACCACCTTCCGGAGACACCTGAAACCCCACCTCTTTAAGGAATACCTAGGATAGGATAAAGTAATCCTTCTCACCCCCCTTAAAAGATTTAGATGCACTATTGTAAAGTGGCTGTTCCACTGGATGTCATAAGGTGAATGCACCAATTTGTAAGTCGCTCTGGATAAGAGCGTCTGCTAAATGACTTAAATGTAAATGTAAATACATTTGGCAGGAGGTTAGGAAGTGCAGCTCAGTTTCCACTTCATTTTGTGGGAAGTGTGCACATAGCCTGTCTTCTCTTGAGAGTCAGGTCAGCCTACTGCGGCCTTACTCAATAGCAAGGCTATGCTCACATAGTCAAAGCTTTCCTTCATTTTGGGTCAGTCACGGTGGTCAGGTATTCTGCCACTAGGTATTCTGCCATTCTAGTTTGTGCTTTTTATTTTTTATTACTTGACACATTGGAAATTTATTTTTGTTTTCTCATGTGGTTGGGTCTGATTGTGTTGGACCAACTTGCTTAGGGGACTCGTGTTAATTTCTCTGTAGGTGATTGCTTTGTTATGGAAGGTTTGGGAATCACTCACTGTCGGTCTCCCTCTCCCTTACTCTGCTGGTTGTGTCGCAATGTAGGGCATAGCAGGGATGTGTTCATGAGCTCTCAGGCACATGCAGACTGGAATCTCACTCCTCAGCACACTGCATTGTTTATCTCAGTGCATCACACAGAGATAGTGGATCACACTATCTCTGCTATTTACTCTAGTTCTATGTTGGTGGTGTTTTTATGTGTGTGGGTTGGAACATATCAACGCAACACTACACTGACTCATTCCCTCTGACTTTCTCGTGTGCTATAACTCACCCCCTCCCGCAGTCCTTCATCCTATGTCCTCTATGGTTGATCACCCCTTTCAGTCTCAATGTAGCCCAGCACAGTGCTCCTTATCAGGATGATGAGCTGACTGGCCCTCACCATCTACTGACTGCCTGGCTGCCACTCACAGCACACGTGCAGGAGTTTAAAATATTTAGACCCCTGTGAAAGAGGTGGGGGGGCTTAGTCTGGTCATGTTGGGATGTATGTCACAAACTAGAGTAACCCTAAGAAATCCCCAGTTTAATTTATTAATAGCTTGTTTACACTAGTATGTAAATGTACAGTGCCTTCAGAAAGTATTCATACCCCTTAACTTATTCCATATTTTGTTGTTATAGCCTGACTTCAAACAGGATTGAATATACTTTTTGGGGTGACCCATCTACACCCAATCCCCCATAATGACAAAGTGAAAACTTGTTTTTAGACATTTTTGCAAAAATATTTTTGTTAAATACAGAAATATTTCATTTACATAAGTATTCACACCTGTGAGTCAATACTTTGTAGAAGCATCTTAGTCTCTAAGCTTTCCACACCTGGATTGTACAACATTTGTCATTTTAATTTCAAAAGTGTAAGTCAGCCACATTCACCGTCTTCTTCATAAGCAACTCCTGTGTAGAATTGGCATTGTGTTTTAGGTTATTGTCCTGTTGAAAGGAGAATTCATCTTCCAAGTGGCGCTGCGGTCTAAGACACTGCGTCTCAGTGCAAGAGGTGTCACTACAGTCCCTGGTTTGAATCAAGGGTGTATCACATCCGGCTGTGATTGGGAGTCCCATAGGGTGGCGTGTAATTGGTCCACTGGTTTGGCCAGGGCAGGCCGTCATTGAAAATAAGAATTTGTTCTTAACTGGCTTGCCTAGTTTAATTGAAAAAATATATCTCACTCTACCGGTCAAAAGTTTTAGAACGTCTACTCATTCAAGGGCTTTTCTTTATTTGTACTATTTTCTACATTGTAGAATAATAGTGAAGACATCAAAACTATGAAAAACACATACATAGTAATCCTTCTCACCCCCCCCCCCCTTAAAAGATTTTGATTATCTATTGTAAAGTGGCTGTTCCACTGGATGTCTTAAGGTGAACGCACCAATTTGTAAGTCGCTCTGGATAAGAGCGTCTGCTAAATGACTTAAATGTAATGTAAATGTAAATACGGAATCATGTAGTAACCAAAAGTGCCACACAAATCAAATTATATTTGAGATGCTTCAAATAGCCACCCTTTGCCTTGACAGCTTTGCACACTCTTGGCATTCTCTCAATCAGCTTCATCTGGAATGCTTTTCCAATCTTCTTGAAGGAGTTCCCACATATGCTGAGCACTTGTTGGCTGCTTTTCCTTCACTCTGTTGTCCAACTCATCAATCTCAACTTGGTTGAGGTCGGGGGATTGTGGAGGCCAGGTCATCTGATGCAGCTCTCCTTCTTGGTAAAATAGCCCTTACACTGCCAGGAGGTGTGTCATTGTCCTGTTGAAAAACAAATGATAGTCCCATTAAGGCCAAACCAGATGGGAGTATCGCTGTGGTAGCCATGCTGGTTAAGTGTGTCTTGAATTCGAAATAAATCAGTGTCACCAGCAAAGCCCCATCACACCATAACACCTCCTCCCATGCTTTACTGTGGTAAAATACACATGCGGAGATCATCCGTTCACCCACACCGCGTTTCACAAAGACACGGCGATTGGAACCAAAAATCTCCCATTTGGACCAAAAAGGACAGATTTTCACCAGTAATGTCCATTGCTCGTGTTTATTGGTCCAAGCAAGTCTCTTCTTCTTATTGGTGTCCTTTAGTAGTGGTTTCTTTGCAGCAATTTGACCATGAAGCCCTGGTTCACAGTCTCCTTTGAACACTTGATGTTGAGATGTCTGTTACTTGAACTCTGTGAAGCATTTATTTGGGCTGCAATTTCTGAGGCTGGTAAGTCTAATGAATGTAACCTCTGCAGCAGAGGTAACTCTGGGTCTTCCATTCCTTTGGCGGTCCTCATGGCGCTTGACGGTTTTTGCGACTGCACTTGAAATTTTATGTACTGACTGACCTTCATGTCTTAAAGTAATTTCTCTTCTTAAAGCATTTCTCTTCGCTTATTTGAGCTGGACTTGGTATTTTACCAAATAGGGCTATCTTCTATATACCCCCCTTATCACAACACAACTGATTGGCTCAAATGCATTGAGAAGGAAAGAAATTCCACAAATGACATTTTAACAAGGCAGCTGTTAATTGAAATGCATTCCAAGTGACTACCTCATGAAGCTGGTTGAGAGAAATCTTTTCGCGCTCTTGGCAGTCAAGGCAAAGGCTGGATATTTTGAAGAATCTCAAATATAAAATATATTTTGAATTAACACTTATTTTTGGTTACTACATGATTCCGTATGTGTTACTTCATACTTTTGATGTCTTCACTTTTCTACAATGTAGAAAATAATAAAAAGATAAAGAAAAACCATTGAATGAGTAGCAGTTCTAAAACTTTTGACTGATATTTGAGAAAGAAAATTGTCTGGTGGAAAGCAGGGTTTTGCCTGTGCTAAGCTCCATTCTGTTTTATTTTTTAAAATCCTGAACAAGTCCCTCTATTACAAGCATACCATTAAATTCATGCAGCCACATGTATGCTTAAATGGAGTGGTGCTCAATGTGTTGTATTGGATTTGCCCCAAACATAACTATATTCAATACAAAAGTGAATTGCTTTTCCACATATTCTGCAGTATTAATTTAGTGCCATGTTGCAAACAGGATGCATGTTTTGGAATATTTTTATTCTGTACAGGCTTCATTCTTCTCACTCTGTCGTTTAGATTAGTATTGTGGAGTAACTACAATGTTGTTGATCCATCCTCAGTTTTCTGCTTTCACAGCCATTCAACTCAACTGTGTTTTAAAGTCACCATTGGCCTCATGGTGAAATTCCTTAGCGGTTTCCTTCTTCTCCGGTAACTTAGGAAGGCAGCTGTATATTTGTAGACTGGGTATATTGATACGCAATCCAAAGTATAATTAATAGCTTCACCATGCTCAATGGGATATTCAATATGTACCTACCAATAGGTGCCCTTTGCGAGGCATTAGAAAACCTCTCCGGTCTTTGTGGGTGAATCTGTTTGAAATTCACTGCTCAACTGAGGGACCAATTATCTGTATGTGTTGAGGTAGTCATTCAAAAATCATGTTAAACACTTATTGCACAGAGTGAGTCCATGCAACGTATGTGACTTGTTAAGCAAATCTTTACTTCTGACCTTTAGGCTTGCCACAACAAAGGGGTCAAATACTTATTGACTCAAGACATTTCAGCTTTTCATTTTAAATTTGTAACAATTTCAAGAAGAATTTCAATTTCATTTCACTTTGAAATTGTGTGTGTAGGCCAGTGACCATCTAATTGTCATCCATTTTAAATTCAGGCTGTAACACAACACTGTGTAAAAAGTTAAGTGGCTTGTATTTGCTTGAGGCCATGTTGAGGAATAACAAATTGTCGCATTTGTACTTTGATGGCTGTTTTTTTTTATTTTTAACATCCTCTTTGCATTTTAGTCATTTTCTCTGTCCTCCATTTAAGCTGAGAGTCACAGCTAGTGCATTCAAACAAGGAAGCTGAAGTGACCATCTATAGTTGGTATGATAATGTGAGCATTGTAGTGGTGTGTGAGGATGAGACTTTAGACATGGAGAGTGGTTTCTGTAATTGCTGTTTATACTGTTTCCACAGCTGGCCATTGTCTTGCTAATCAGATGTTTGCAACATGGAGAGAGGAGGAGACACACAAATCCAAGCCTTATCTCTGAGTAAGTGCCAAAGGTCATATCAGCTGAACCCCCTCCCTGCTGTTAACCACCTACAAATCAATCTAACTGCCCTCCTCGCATGCACAGCCACGCTCCCTCCTTTGAATCCCTCTGTCGCTCTCCTATTGTAAATCAATGCAGATGACCATTGTGCAAAACACAACCATGCTATTTTTCACAGCTTGGCTCTGACAGAAATTCATAGTAATTTAATCAATCATATGTTATGCCTCGATGGTGTGACTAACAGCATGTCCACTGCTATGTTTGATGTTCTAATATTTGAATGGACAAACAGTGCAGGGGCCATACGCATTTAACCCCTTACCTTTCATACGCTAGTGAGGGATTGTTTTGAGTTGCAATGGTTTCTGCCAAATGCTCTGTGGAGGGTTTTTCTCCGCAATTGGAGTGGGAGGTTCAAGTTTGTTTATTCATTGCTCATCTTTCTCTGCCTTATCGCTCTTCAATTCCTCCTCCCGTTTTCACTCATCGTCCTACAAATGTTCCTTTTTGGGGAACAAATCAATGAATCCTCTTCTGATAATGATAATAAAAGTGGGTTGGATTTGGATTGAATATGTACATTTTCCAAGCGCTCTACATGCCGCAAATACACCACTTCCAATGCTTAGCTCCCAACGTTTTCCATTTCCCATCTCCCCTGTTCTCGCTTCTCATCCCTCATCTCTCCCCAGGCAGCGCTTGCTCATTGTCACTGGCCTGTTGACCTTTCTGCTGTTGGCCAGCCTGGTGGGTCACCTGATCAAGATGTGTCGGGGGTCCGCGGCTCACCACCCCAGCCGTGTGGACAACTCCTACGTTTCTCCGACAGAGATCAATGGTGGTGTGTGCGGTTCAGGGGTCCGAGGGAAAGGGTCGCAGCCCAACAGAGGAGTATTCGAGATGGAGGACTGACTCCCAGGATAAACTGTGGTCGTCTGCGTGCTGAGGGAGGGTGATGGGGGACGGGTGGGAGTGAGCCTACCCTGTTAGGACTGTCTGGAGAAGCTCTCTCTAACATACTGGAAAGAGGGGACAAAGGTTTAGATAGAGAATGGGTTGCAATCAATAAAGGAGAGGAAGAGATGGAGCCAGGGATAGAGAAGGGCATAAAGAGGTCAGGGAGGGAGGGAGGGAGGGAGTGCAGTGCGGAGGGAGGGAGGGAGAGCTGACAGCCCTCGGATGTTTCACACTCTATCCCTATTTGAAAGAGGGCTATTTGTATTTTCCCTCCGGCTCGTCACTCACCATCTCGTTATCCAGAGTGGATGTAAAGAAAGAGAAACAGCCTGAAAAGAAAGGCATAAAGTAAAAGGAGGAAGAAAATAACTTCTTTCACTCTTTGTACTTTTTTATACTAAATTACTTTTATTGTCCTCCACTATAGATTTTTCTAAGTGACAAAAAAGAAACAATATGCCAACATATTTGATTGTGTCTAATATCAACAGTAGACTATTTGTTTACCAACTAGGATGTATGTGTCCCTATAAGAATAGGTATTTTAAGGGGACATAAACAGAGAAGAGGATTCTGGTCCTTTTATTGTTGGCCACCCTGATGTTTGCAATCCTGTTCCACAAACATGGGATGGATTTATCCACCTGTTGCCATGAGAACAAACAAGTTAAGAACTTTGAAGCCTAGCCAGGAAATCCCCAACGCTCCAACCCACTGAACCTTGTATTTATGGAGTCCACTTGATCAAATTATTCAATGTGAATGCACCGGGGTTCACTGGGATTGTTTTTAAGATTTCCAAACTATTTTTTTCTGTCTGAAGTCATGTTTCCACCAGCCCTGTGAAGCACCTATTTTTGTAACCATTCAGATAAACTGTTGAAATCCTGTTTAAATTATGTCTGGGTGCCAAGTGTGCTTCTGGTTCAGACAAAATTGTCTTAGGCAGCAGCAGTAGGGGTTTTGAATGCAGAAATAAGCATGTACCCAAACTAGTTTGACAGTTAAAAAAAAAAACTTTGTCTGACAGAGTAAGTTTGTTGACCGCTCCTTGACCCCAATCTCAATTATTTAACAGAAAGCTCCTTCTCGTTATTTTTCAGTTGAGTCCTCTCACAGAGACAAGGAAATTCTTTATGGCCTTTATTTATTTTCCATATGAGAATTGTGTGGCGGCTTGGTGAGGTAGGGGGACGATGAGACTATTGGGGTAGTATATGGTCATAGTGGGGGGTGTAAGGGAATGGTGTGATTATGTTGGGAGAGTGGGGATGTAAAGAGGGATGATCAACTTTAATAAAACTGTGTGTGTATATATATACATATATATGTCACATGCACGGTCTCAATTCACCATGTTAAATATCAGAGAAAATACAAATGAGCCTGTTCTGTAAAAAAAATGATGTGTGTGTGTGTGTATATATATATATATATATACACACATACACACATCAGGTTAGGATTCACTGAGACATTCCAGGAGTGGTTATATTACAAGCCTGTGGGAGAACATTTTATGGGAAATGTGTTTGATGGTGTTGTTACATGTGTATTTAACATGCAGGTTACCAGATTGTGGTCTATATGGAGGTTGTTAGGGAGTTGGGTTGTCCCACTGAGACGGCTAATGACTTGTGCTCAAAAACATTGAAAGGACTTTATACAGTGATAATGACTCACTGTGTGCTAGCGATGCTGTTGTGTTTGTATAGTTACCTATCTTGACTCGCACTTCCTTGAACTGGTGAAGAGAATGGAGGAATTTCATTTGCGCTCTCACCATTAAACTTCAGGCAAGGCAAAATGCAAATCAAGGTGGTTGCTTGAGTAGAAGTTTGTTTCAATACATTTGCCTGTTGGAGGGTTGCGAGACTGGTTTTGTTTGGTAAATTGTAGACGTTTTATGCTGCTTCTGAGCTAGATGGCCAACAAGAGGTACCCGGCCTCACTACCCTGGAACATATAGGTGGCAGGTAGCCTAATGGTTGGAGCATTGGGCCAGTAACCGAAAGTTCCCTAGTTCAAATCTACGAGCCATCAAGGTGAAAAATCAGTCTGTGCCCTTGAGCAAGGCACTTAACCGTAATTGCTCCAGGGTCACCCTGGCTGTCCAGGGTCACCCTGAGGGTGTCTTGTGAAGATTAGGGATATGCAAAAAACACATTTACAATTCACACGTGTATTTACTTGGATAAATATATGCACCCACTGAATGATCATTTCATTACATACGGCTTGTGATTAATTGGCTTTTTTCTTGAGTTGTTTTTTTTGTGTACGCTTTTGCTGTAATAGTATTGGCATATTATAAAAAACCATTTTCTGTTGTTCAGTTGTAGCCCAGCGTGGGTTGTTGTCTGTGTTAACTAGCCAGAGTCCGAGCCAGGCTGCGGAACACCGGTAGCGTTTGCCGGCCAAGAGTATTTACCAACTCTGAACAGCGTGCCGGACATAATTTGCAAACCGATTCTACATGTAGAATCATGCTAAATTTCGTCAGAGGTCCACCAGTGAGTGGTCCCTAAAATGTACCGAACCTAGCATAATGCCAAATAATTGGGGGTTGATTTAGTCTAGTTTTGAACAAATGTATATTATCTCTTTTTGTTTTACTCAGGCAAAGAAATAATTGTTTAGTTCCCATCCCATAAGGTACAGGAATTGCCACTTCAATATTTATACGTTTGATAATATGTTAATATTTGTCAAGGAATGTATTTGATGCACTTGAGTCACGTATAGTGTTAATCACAAACTAAAGTCAATGAACTAAAACTGGTGTAAATGTTTCTCATGCTTGTGCCTCCTTTACAGTCATCGCTGTGAATGACAACTCGCATATCTTGTCTACTTGAAACGTATTGCCGTTAATATGCAAATGCAAGAATTGAGAACAACAAACTGCAGTTTAAGGTGGTTGGCATGTCACTGCTGAGTTTGTGAAGATTGTTTTTCACCAATAAAGCCATTTTTTCAGTATCAATGTCTTCTCTGGGATAGGTTGGTGCTATTTAGGACTTAATTCATACACCTCATTCACCAGTGGTTTATTTTGGTGGACAAAGTAGCCATGTCCGTAGTCTGCCTCCACAACCGTAATTAACTCATTTGATTTATTTTTAGCGTCTCGTGAGTCCATTACATGTTGGTGCTCAACATTCAAGGTTATTTTCCATGGGAGTGACTGACTGGATGGCCCACCCAATCACTTGCTGACTCGCACATGTCTGCCCTGCCTTCTCTGTCCTGTTCAGCTGATGCAATTCTTAAGAGTGATGTCACTCCCTCCCTGCATCTCTTTGCTCCTTATCCTGCTTGTTCTCTGTCCACCTCTTTTCCTCTCTAAGTTGTCCTATCATGTTCTTACTCACGCTTATCTCCATTCATGACATACCTTTCCCACATTACCTAGAGTGTTCGTGACTGTTCTTCAAAACAATAATTTAAGCATTCATTGTAAATATTGAATTTCTGTGTGCCTTAGCTTGAGCGAGTATGTTTGTCTTTTAAGGTAGACAGACTGGCAGGAAAGGTTGCCCTCCCACTTGTCTGTCTTGTATTGGTTAACAGGCAAACAAGTGAAGTTTAACTGTCACACCCTGGGTCAATGTTAATCAAACAGAACCAGACGCAAATGTCATGTTTCACCTAATCATCGATCCTATCACAGGTTATTATGGGTGTCAAACATACTGTAGGTTATGGGCGTCTGTTGTATATTTTTGTCCATTCAAAAGGGACTGCAAGAAAAACAATGTTTGAACCTATTTCACCAGTTTTGATTTTATTTTATTTTTTTACCCATAGTTCCATATGAATCTTTCCTAGTGATGTGATTTTACTTGACATAATAGTTGTTGAGGGCTGGAAATGTCACCCTCTGCCTATCAATGGACAGAAAGTGTCAATCCAACCATAGAATGTGTCTGAATGAAGTAGCCTACCACACTTAAATGAGACCTTAACTTTGCAGTGAATGCATGCATGCTCCTGTGTTTTCACAGCCTTCTCTTTACCCCACAGCTTGAATACACAGCTGTTTTTTCCCCAAATTCCCAAAACTCTTTCACATGACCTTTGACATAGGTTTCCTTTTGTTGATTTTGATTATTTATTTTATTTTTTTCTATTTCTGAACTGTCCCTCAAGGAATAGCTGTCCCCTTGAATGTACTTTAACTGGACTACTCTGAGAAGATTCTGTGATGTTCTTTTCTGTCACATGCACAGTTTCAATTCACGTTAAATACGTTCATGTTAAATATCAGAGAAAATACTAATTAGTCTGTTCTGTAAAAAAATGTACGTTATTGATTTATTAAACCGCTGAAATGACAAGTCTTCAGTGAACTGTCACCTAGTAGGTATTGCCCACTTTGAAACAAACATTAACAACATTATGTAAAGATGCGGTGTCTTCAAGTGAAAGGGAACATGTATTGTCTTTGTATAAAATGATGATGGCCCATTTAAATTACACCATTTTTGTTGTTGTTGTTAAAAGCACTTGATTTATTGACAGGATGAGGTATCAGAGAAAGTCTACTTGATGTTCGGCAGATTGACATTACCTACACCTGGTAATTTAACATTTTTATCAAAAAATGTTTTCACTCTTAATCCTTATTTGTTTCCTGTTTCTGAATAACACAAATGTTTGACTTCCATAATGTAAACATTTGAATGTTCTTAATAGAAACACCATAGTAAGTTTTAATTTGTTTATCCAAGTTAAATTGGAACTCAAGTTATGGAGGTCAAGAACACACTCAGGTTGATTTTGAGTGATGTAACACTGTTGTGGCAAAAAGGAAACGGAGTTGAGCTGAAAGCCACATCTTCAGTGTTGCAATAGTAGCCAACTTAAACAGTACCGGTGTGGCCTTTGTTTTTGGGCCTGGAAAATTACAGAAATGGCTGGTTAGATTTTTCTTTACATGGACACGTAGGACTGATTCACACTTTGATAATCTCACCTCTGAAAGGTGTGTGTGTGTGTGTGTGGGGGGGGGCTTCCAGGAAGAGTTTGTCCCGCTACTCGGTGCTTACACAAACACACGACTGTGCCCTATGGTCCAGTGTAGAGAAACCACTGCCCTAATGTGAGAGGGCAGGGTGGCTGTGGCATAAGACAACACATACTCAGTTTATGGCCTCCACATTTTTATAATGGCCTCATCCTACTCACCTCTCAGCTCTCTGACAAGAGACTTCCTCATTTCAACATGGATCTTTGTTTTGTGGGTTAGTATATATTTAGAAACACTATTTCAATCTACATACTTGCCATGTTATTTTTCTTGCCGCCTCAAACTACTTGGTATTGGTATTTCTTACATATTAGTTGTGGATGGCTGACTGAGACATGTCGTAACTTCCTATGTCTGTCTATAGGCCCACTGTGAAATGTTGTTCCATTTTCACCCCAATAGAATACTTGGCCAGCAGTCCAGGGGCAGATTGCACCAGTTGGGTGTAAAAAATAAAGTTGGTATAAAATGCTAGGTTGCACCAGGCAAAAATAAGATTAGTCGTAGCTAAATCCGATGTAAACAATGTGCCTTCATGAGATTTGATGCTTCGTCATTATGGTTGGTCAGTCATGGCAGATCTATACAATGATTTATATAAAGCCTGGATTGATAACGCGATTGAGAGGCTTGGAAGCCACCTGTCGGCCATATTGGCACTCCGGATTAGGAGCAGTCCTCCATAGGATGAATGGAATTCTACACTATTTCAATTAAATGTTTTGAGGGACTCAGGGACTGACAAAATTACATGCATTTAACTATTTGTTGTTTGTTATAGTGGGGACAGTAACAGTACTCTCAACAACAAAAAACGCTTTAAGGAAAATGTCTTTGCTCACAATATAATTTAAAAGTATGCATTAAGGTGTCTATAATAGAAAACGAATGTAGACATGAATAAACGCATTTTTATAGCTTCCAAAATATGTTTTAGAATTGAGTGCCTCGATGGCTGCGAGCAGGGTTCAATGCAGCGCCCCCTGTTAGTCATCCAGGGTTTAAACACATCATTGATTCTAAACTTTGCAAGGTATGTTCGTCACATCACAAAGCCTACCACTACGCATGCACATTTTTCTCAACCACAACTGGATGGATAATTACTCTGGGAATGAATATCACTGAATGACGGGAATATTCGAGTAAAGTAGGCTAATTGCCATTGATCATATTGTTACAGAAACTCCCAGTCATCCAACCGTTTTAAAAAGCGATAGGTGTGTGTGGTCAGCTATAATTTCGGCGTTTAATTTTGTTATTTAACCTTTTAACTAGGCACGTCAGTTAATAACACATTCTTATTTACAATGGCAGACAAACTCGGGCGACGCTGGGACAATTGTGCGCCGCCCAATGGGACTCCCAATTACGGCCGGATTCGAACCAGGGACTGCAGATGTGAACAGCAAAGGACGGATATGCTCGGTAGCCCCAACTGCGCTTCTTTGATACAATTGTGGGGACTCGTCTTGATAAATCAATCAGAACTTTTTTTGTGTTTTCACAGAATGTCCGTTTTGGATAGCCTACACGGCTGGGGAAATGTTAGCCAAATTGAGGTGAGTGTTTTTTTTAGCCTCAAAAACGATTAGCTATTGGTATTTTATTACATGTTAGTTGTGTATGGCTTACTTAGGAAATGAACAAAGACACTTCTATGTCTGTCTTTTTGCCCACTGTGAAATGCAGACCCATTTTCACCCTAATGGAACACTGGGCCAGCAATCCAGCACATTTGACATCGGACGTAGAGTTACGACCCATTTTACCACCAACTGGTGCAACCAGCCCCAGGAGGTCCTTTGTCCGAAGTGTCCTTAATCTGGTTTATGTATGGGGGTTGGTGTACCATTGGATCAGGCCCCTTTTCCCAATTTGCACCGCTTGAGGGAAGGGGTGCTTTGTTGTTCCCCTCACCGGGTGACCGACACTCTGTATTGAGTGCATTGTCATCTTTTTGTCCCCTCTTTCTTTGTCTGGATCCTTTTTGTTTGTGAAGCCAATGGCCCATTCTGTCCCGATAGAGGAGACATACATATATCTCATTTTTGTGATTGAAAAAAAAAAAACTTGGTGTAATGTTACAATAATGAAACATATAGATTTTATGTTTCCTTTTCGGGAGGGGGCCGAGCTGTTATTGCTTTGTAACATGGTCCCACACTCCTGTACTTTTTTTTGGTCAATTCTAATGCATGGGTGCTGAATAGTGTTTTGGTACTTTTGATAATGCCACCTTCACATTATTAGAGCATTTGACTGTCACTGGGCTACAGGGCGATGTTTTATTGAGCGAAGGAAATAATATTATAGGATGGCTTCATTTACCCTTTATGGACAGTTATATAACAGGGTTATAACGCATATTATAATATTGCTAATTTTTAGCCTGCTATCCATAAAGCTTGATCAATTAAGCCGGGAAATAGTAAAAATACATTAGAAAACATATGGGCTCTATTTTACCCATCACAGGAAATAAGGGTGCTTTGTCAAATATGTTGACAAGTTTGAAGAAAGACTTTAAAAATCAATCCCAAAAACTTGTGGGCTGGGTTTAGCCCAGTCTTGTCTTTCTCTGGGGTGGTCACGTGCGTTGGTGACTGTTTGTCAGAGTCAACCGCAGTGTATGATTGGCTTACAGATTTAATACAGGGCCCTCCCATAGGCTGTTGAAAACTACGTCTCTCAGATCAGCTGTTAGTGCGCCTCAACAATAACAAAGGGAACAGTTAGGACCTCGGAAAGGCTCGGACAAAGTAACGAACTGTGTAGCTCCGAATACAAAGGTCCATGTACTTAATTTCTTCTGCGAAGAAAACTTTTTTATATATATTTTCTAAAAGATACAATCTACCTCAAAGTCTTAAGGATTTAATCACTAAATATCCGTCCTTTGCTGTTCACATCTTTTCTTGCCGCAGGTGAGTTTTTTGGGGGTCTCTTTGTTGTCTGTTGTTCAAAGAACACGCAGTAATCTTTTGCAATTCAATTGTAGGCCATTGTCGACATGACATTATTTTCACAAGAACGGTTTAGCACAAACCTAGCACAGCCTATTTTCACTGTTTTTATGCACCAACAATGTAGCAAAAATAAGATTCTCGGCCTATTTTTGCCAAATAAGAGGCAGACGGCAGTCTGCCGAAAATGTATTATCATGGCAAGGTCTATATGTCTCCCGATCTATGGAAGGAGGTGCTATTTATATGCACAAAACAGAATTGTACTTTGCTGGCAGATTAACATTGTAAGAGCTGCGACCCGCCCAAGAGGTGTAGGGTTACGCTCTACACCCTCTGCTTGTATGCTAGTCAACAAACCATCCTGCAATCAGACAGCCTACCACGATTTGAAGTTGTTATTGAACCTAAAATGTGCCGTTTTTTGTTACTTTTGATGTAATAACTTAACAATTATTTATATTTCCAGTGATTTATTTGTTTTATTACAGAACCAATATCAGGCATTTTGATCTGGGTAGAAACCTCATGGAGAATATCCATATGACGTAATCGTTACGGTACTAACGTTCTCTGTTCCAAGGTGTCGGCGACAGGCCTCCAACCAACCATCCAAACACATACGACAAGAAAGTGAGCTCTCACACAATTTACCGGTTTCATTTCGTTACTAATAATATACTGCCATTTTAATGGGCCCAATATCACGACGCATCTTCACCCCCCCTCCTTGTTTTCTATCTGAATAGAGCCAGCGTTCTCGGGAAGGAAACAATGCATGCAAGCGATATTTTGTTGAGGACGAACAGGTGCAGGGGATTATAACCCAGTTGCCTATTGGACATACTGTAGATTAAGTCTCATAGAAAAGCCCTCAGTCCCTTGACCTCATTGCACAGCTGCTCATTTTCGTTGAATCTTAGAAATAAGAGGATATTGAATCAAAGAACGAAGTGTTTGCATTCGCTTGCAGCCAACACATCTTCTGACGAAGATGTCTGATGTTAAGTAATACATGACAATCTGTATAAAGTGTGTGTTTTCCTGTAGCCTGCCTGGCAGACCAGGTTTCAGTTTCCAAGTTTCAGTTTTGTGTCACGTCTACCAAACAGCGATCTTGTCCTTTTTGAACATTATCATAAAGAAGCCAAATAAGAAGCTACTGCAGTTCTCAGCTTTTCAGGTCTTACAAAACCACAGATCTCTATTTATTGGCTGCACTGCTCTGTATTTGTTTTCCATAAATGTGTAAATGCATACAACTCATAGTTGTTGTCTGGCAGAATAATGTTTTTTTGTGTATCACTAATCCTGCTTCAGGTCAGGGGTCATAATCTATGACCTGAAGTGAGTGTAAAGGCTGTGCTGTATCCCTGGTGTGTCCGTGTGGGGGTAGTAGTTCACTTTATCAGCAGAGGAAAATGCTGTCTGGCTTTTTACACTCTAGTCAGTGGGACTGGAGGTCTAATAGCAAAGAAAGGTCAATCCTTAACCACCAATACTGGGCTGTATGGTCACAGAGAGTTGACCCCTAGGTGAAGATACAGCACTATAATGTGTGTTCTATAAAGGACCACCCCTATCAGTGAACAAGCTGCTAGGTTACAGATCTATTAAGCCCACACATATTTGGCCAGTGTGTCTATGTCAGTTGGCAGCTAGGTGGTGATGATGGGTCTATTTCCATAATTGGCTTCATGAGGGATGTCTGGTAGATAGGCAAATGATACCCACACCTGTAAACATTTACGACCACATACGGTGCATCTTTGAAGTCTGTGACAGTTGTGAATGATCTGACTACCCTTTTATATGTTTAATTATCGAGTATTAGAGATATAGAAAATCTGGTTTTGGCAGAGAGTGTTAATATTGGACTGTCCTCTCAAACTAGTAACCCAGAAATAAACACAGATGTCCTTCCAGTTCAGTCTGACCCATGTTTTCCTCCTGCCAATTGCCCAAAAGCCAAAGGATATTTGCATGCATCTCCCCCCTCCCTTTTCACACAGGTCTTTATAAGCTCATGTATATGGTCTCAAATGTGTCACTCAAGATCACAACAAATTATTCTCTCTCTTTCTCCCTCTCCCCTTTTGTCTCTCAGGTCCTTTGTAATTTTGCACACATCGAGGTGAGCTATGACCAGACTTTACACGGCTCCCCTCAGATGATAGACATCCGTACCTTATTGGAGCACTTTAGCACCTGCAGCTGATGACCAAAGTGCCTGTTCCCCACCCTCACCCCGGTCCTCGCACCACTCAGCCCCCCCTTGGTCCTGCCGTACCCCCCCAAGGAGTCCCAGTATGTTCCAGAGGCTCACCAGCGTCCTGTTTGGGGATGATGTGGAGGAGGTGAGTGGGGGAGGCCCTGGAGAACAGGGCTTTGGCCAGAAGGAGGAGGATGAAGAGTGGATCCTGGTGGACTATCTGGGTGAGTTTCAGAACATACATAGACACACACACAGAGGAAACCTTCATAAACAGTCAAATACACACTCTAAACACAAACAACCCCTCACACACCATAACCTCCTGGTATTCATGTACAAAACGTTTCAGATGGGTTCAACAGTGAGCATCATTTCCATACAGTCACGTGGTGGGAACTTCACTACCTTTTTAAAAGTCAACACTGATTATTTGCCGCTGCAGCGTTTGTTTTTCAATGTGAGCATATTATCAGATATATACATATTATCAGATATATACATATTATCAGATATATACATATTATCAGTATAATCAGATATATACATATTATCAGATATATACATATTATCAGATATATACATATTATCAGTATAATCAGATATATACATATTATCAGATATATACATATCATCAGATATATACATATCATCAGATATATACATATTATCAGATATATACATATTATCAGATATATACATATAATCAGATATATACATATTATCAGATATATACATATTATCAGATATATACATATATATACATATTATCAGATATATACATATTATCAGATATATACATATTATCATATTATCAGATATATACATATCAGATCAGATATATATATATATAATCAGATATATACATATCATCAGATATATACATATTATCAGATATATACATATCATCAGATATATACATATTATCAGATATATACATATTATCAGATATGATATATACATATTATCAGATATATACATATTATCAGATATATACATATTATCAGATATATACATATCATCAGATATATACATATTATCAGATATATACATATTATCAGATATATACATATCATCAGATATATACATATTATCAGATATATACATATCATCAGATATATACATATCATCAGATATATACATATTATCAGATATATACATATTATCAGTATAATCAGATATATACATATCATCAGATATATACATATTATCAGATATATACATATCATCAGATATATACATATTATCAGATATATACATATTATCATATACATATTATCAGATATATACATATCATCAGATATATACATATCATCAGATATATACATATTATCAGATATATACATATTATCAGATATATACATATTATCAGATATGATATATACATATTATCAGATATATACATATCATCAGATATATACATATTATCAGATATATACATATTATCAGATATATACATATTATCAGATATATACATATTATCAGTATAATCAGATATATACATATCATCAGATATATACATATTATCAGATATATACATATTATCAGTATAATCAGATATATACATATTATCAGATATATACATATTATCAGTATAATCAGATATATACATATCATCAGATATATACATATTATCAGATATATACATATTATCAGATATATACATATCATCAGATATATACATATTATCAGATATATACATATTATCAGTATAATCAGATATATACATATTATCAGTATAATCAGATATATACATATTATCAGATATATACATATTATCAGTATAATCAGATATATACATATCATCAGATATATACATATCATCAGATATATACATATTATCAGATATATACATATCATCAGATATATACATATTATCAGATATATACATATCATCAGATATATACATATCATCAGATATATACATATTATCAGATATATACATATCATCAGATATATACATATTATCAGATATATACATATCATCAGATATATACATATTATCAGATATATACATATTATCAGTATAATCAGATATATACATATTATCAGTATAATCAGATATATACATATTATCAGATATATACATATCATCAGATATATACATATCATCAGATATATACATATTATCAGATATATACATATTATCAGATATATACATATCATCAGATATATACATATCATCAGATATATACATATTATCAGATATATACATATTATCAGATATATACATATCATCAGATATATACATATTATCAGTATAATCAGATATATACATATCATCAGATATATACATATTATCAGATATATACATATTATCAGATATATACATATCATCAGTATAATCAGATATATACATATTGTCAGTATAATCAGATATATACATATTATCAGATATATACATATTATCAGTATAATCAGATATATACATATCATCAGATATATACATATTATCAGTATAATCAGATATATACATATTATCAGATATATACATATTATCAGTATAATCAGATATATACATATTATCAGTATAATCAGATATATACATATCATCAGATATATACATATTATCAGTATAATCAGATATATACATATCATCAGATATATACATATCATCAGATATATACATATTATCAGTATAATCAGATATATACATATTATCAGTATAATCAGATATATACATATCATCAGATATATACATATTATCAGTATAATCAGATATATACATATCATCAGATATATACATATTATCAGAATCAGATATATACATATTATCAGATATATACATATTATCAGATATATACATATTATCAGATATATACATATTATCAGATATATACATATTATCAGTATAATCAGATATATACATATTATCAGATATATACATATTATCAGAATCAGATATATACATATCATCAGATATATACATATCATCAGATATATACATATTATCAGATATATACATATCATCAGATATATACATATTATCAGATATATACATATCATCAGATATATACATATCATCAGATATATACATATCATCAGATATATACATATTATCAGTATAATCAGATATATACATATTATCAGTATAATCAGATATATACATATTATCAGAATCAGATATATACATATCATCAGATGTATACATATTATCAGATATATACATATAATCAGATATATACATATTATCAGATATATACATATTATCATATATATACATATTATCAGTATAATCAGATATATACATATTATCAGATATATACATATTATCAGTATAATCAGATATATACATATTATCAGATATATACATATTATCAGAATCAGATATATACATATTATCAGATATATACATATCATCAGATATATACATATTATCAGTATAATCAGATATATACATATCATCAGATATATACATATTATCAGATATATACATATTATCAGATATATACATATCATCAGTATAATCAGATATATACATATTGTCAGTATAATCAGATATATACATATCATCAGATATATACATATTATCAGATATATACATATTATCAGTATAATCAGATATATACATATCATCAGATATATACATATTATCAGTATAATCAGATATATACATATTATCAGATATATACATATTATCAGTATAATCAGATATATACATATTATCAGTATAATCAGATATATACATATCATCAGATATATACATATTATCAGATATATACATATTATCAGATATATATATATCAGATCAGATATATACATATTATCAGTATAATCAGATATATATTATATTATCAGATATATACATATTATCAGAATATACATATTATCAGATATATACATATTATCAGATATATACATATTATCAGTATAATCAGATATATACATATTATCAGATATATACATATTATCAGAATCAGATATATACATATCATCAGATATATACATATTATCAGATATATACATATCATCAGATATATACATATTATCAGATATATACATATTATCAGATATATACATATCATCAGATATATACATATTATCAGATATATACATATTATCAGTATAATCAGATATATACATATTATCAGATATATACATATTATATATACATATTATATATACATATTATCAGATATATATATTATCAGATATATACATATTATCAGATATATACATATTATCAGTATAATCAGATATATACATATTATCAGATATATACATATTATCAGAATCAGATATATACATATTATCAGATATATACATATCATCAGATATATACATATTATCAGATATATACATATTATCAGTATAATCAGATATATACATATTATCAGATATATACATATCAGATATATACATATTATCAGATATATACATATTAGATATATACATATCATCAGATATATACATATCATCAGATATATACATATTATCAGTATAATCAGATATATACATATCATCAGATATATACATATTATCAGATATATACACATCATCAGATATATACATATCATCAGATATATACACATCATCAGATATATACACATCATCAGATATATACATATTATCAGATATATACATATCATCAGCATCTAAGAACTGACCTTATCAAACTGCTTGGCTATGCAATCCTTAGGTGCCTTATTGTCTCCATAAACCACCGTTTTGTACCGACGCAACCTAAGTTCACCTGCATTCACAAATGCAGACACAAGGATGCTACTCTAAGCCCTGGCAAGGTTCCCAGTATCCATACGCACAAAAACACATACACGTGTGCCCAGACACACATGGTTCTACACATATACAGTATATAAATGCCACTCAATAACACACACACACACACTTGTTCATTGGGGGGAAGGGAGTGCATCCACCCCGTCTGTCCCTGATACATCACATCTCATATTCCACAAGTGTGTGAATATTCAAGGTGTGAGAGACTGAATCCTGCTGGCCCACTTCTGTATGGGGGAGGGGAGGGTGGTGGAAGGGATATGGGGCAGTATATGGGCAATATGTTTGTAAACGGGTCAAATAAAAGCATGAGGGGAGGAAGGTAAAAATAGGCCCGGTAGAGTTACCCTTCTAGGCTCTGAGGAGTGAGACGTGTGGGCAGACAGCCCAGCAGAATTCCCCTCCAGAATTGCCACCAGTCGGTAAGGCAGTCTATGACCCAAACCACCTGGGATTAATGCATTCATAGCGTTGTCTATCATGTCCATTATTCGTTATAGGACTTGTATTACATATGTAGCTCATGGCCTCTTACAACAACCTTTGGAAATGCATTAAGGCTGAGAATGTGTTCGTAATCCATTTTACGCATCATTCATTACAGGGGTTCCAGGTAAATGCTTAAATGCCTATAAAAGCATTCATAATGCTTTACAAACAGGTGGTTGATATATTACCCTACAGTCCAAGCACTCTGTAGCCTTACCCAAACTGTTATGTGATCATAGAACAGTATGATATAATATTGATTCATCTGATCACAGTGAATCTCTATCAGATGATACATGATATCATAAACCCTTTATTACGTGTCTGTTTTATAGAACTGTTAGTGAATGCAGTAAGCAGAGGTCAGATGTTTTTGTCTCTGAAAGTGTTGAATAATTCTTTCCTGCACAGACTGCAGTACCATGACCTATTTTGCAGTAGGGATTGATTCCACACGCTTAAAGTGTGTACTATTTAGTGTGTACCCGCTGTATTCCTAGAACACTTTAACAGCTCAAGTTGCGCTAGTCTCCTACTTCTTCTAAACTGCCAATCTATTATATCAATAGCGTAGACTGCTTTCCTTCCCCCTTCCTACGTGCGCACACACATACAGTATACACACACACACACACACAAACACGAGGTGGATGGTGGGGTGAGAGGATTACAGGTTCTAATTGGCCTTACAGAGACAGTGATGAGGGATGTAAGCTGTTTTAGGGTTCTGCTGCATTGCTTGGCGGCTAAGCGTGCGGATCGCCCTGAAGGTGTGTGTGTCAGCATCGATGAGATTTACTATTTTAATTTTTTGAGTTAACAAGGTGGCTGCACTGCCGCTGACACGCGTGACAGAGAAAGATGAGGATGGAAACTGAAGTGTCCTTGGGAGTGGGTGTATTTCTATCACACACAGACACCGTAACACATAACACAGCCACACACTCAGAAATGAACACGCTCTGAGGAACACAACACATCTGTACACACTACATCTGAAAAGGAAAGAGAGGAAACCTTTCATGATCATACACACACGGGAACACATCCAATACACACACACAGTTACACACAAAGAACACAGTTACACACAAAGAACACAGTTACACACAAACATGTACATGCACACACTCAGCTGTTTGTCAGAGATTCTGTCCAAAAAAATACAGACAGTCAGCTTTAAACTTTGGCCAGGAATTAAGTTTTGGCCAGACGTCCGTGCAGGCTATTTTTAGTATAATGGGAACCCAAACAGCAATCTGCTGGCTTTGATTCCCATCTGGTATCAAGTTGCTTTTTCCATCATACTTCCCTTATGGCAGTGTATTATTCTGACTTTAGTGCACTATTTACAGTAACACCACCAAGTCTCAAAGCAAGACATGCTGTATTGCCCAGGGATGCAGTGAATGCAACTTCTCGCTCCTGCCAAACCACCTCATTTAACTTGATTACATTTATTCAATTGAAGCTTAGTTTCTCTCCTAACCTTTTAAGCAGGATCACGAGTTGAGATAGTTAGCTAGTGGAAAAACATGTTTTGGTGCATTCTAGAGTTGGGAAAGACTGTAAAGCATTTGGCAAAAGTTTGTTAGAGGGAGTTGCTGAAGCTGCTTGATCCTATGAGTGACAGCTCTTGCGCACACACACACTATAGTATTTTGGGTCAGGCATGTTATTCTGACCGATAGAACACTGCTCTGTGCCTGTAGGGCTTTGACACCTATGCGCCAGGGGAAAATATGTTTTTGTTTTGATCGCTAAAGCTATTCTCTCTGTGCCACATTGCCCCCTAAAGTCATGTCAGGGTATTGCATATGAGTTGTCATCCCACCCAGGTTGACCTCAAGACCATCATATTGCATTTTTACATTTTGCTACAGGGAGTTTTACACCTTTTTTATCACCAATTATAAAACTCAACGGTTGTAAAACACATTTTCACACATACCCTACATGCTTTTGTTGCAAACAAACTTTCCATTTCTTATTTAAATGTAAATTGTGCTGGTGTATCCTAACCAATCCCTGCCTTTCTCCTCAGCCGAGGCCTGCTCCAGCCCCTGTGGTGACGGCCTGTCTGAGGTGGAACTGACTTCGGAGGAGGAGGAGGACCTTGTGGTAGTCCCCTCTCCCATCGCCAGCTCCCCCATCCGCTATGCCTCCTGCACCTCCCTGGACTCCACCGCCGACACCGAGGATGGGGGTCCCGAGGAGGAAGAGGGGGGTTTCCAGCGCCTGGAGGCCTGTTCTCTAGAGGAGAGCTGGTTCGTTACTCCTCCACCCTGCTTTGGCGGGGGGAGGAGGGGCAAGCCTATGGTACTGGAGACCAGCCCCCTGGAGAACCTGCTGATAGAACACCCCAGCATGTCTGTGTACACCACCCACTGTCCCCCACGACTCTCCCTCAACCTCCCCCTCTCCCTCAACCTCAATCTCTGCCTCCCCCCCGTTGACCCTGTGGGCATGGAACCGGGACGACGGTCGCTTGACACCCCCTGCCACAGGTAGGACTTGTTGCTACAGAAATACTGGCAGTAGTGTTACAGCACCTACATTTAGTGAATTTCCCATGTCTTCTTATATGGGTAGAAAACGTACATTCTTGTTAATCTAACTGCACTGTTTAACTTACAGTAGCTATTACTGTGAAAAAATACCATGCTATTGTTTAAGGAGTGCACAACAACAAACTTTTATCACGGCAACTGGTTTGATACATTCACCTCTGAAGGTAAATAATGTACTTACATTCAGTAATCTTGCTCTGATTTGTCATCCTGAGGGTCCCAGAGATAAAATGTAGCATAATTTTGTTTGATAAAATCCATTTTTATATTCAAATGTAGGAACTGGGTTCTACAGTTTGAACCCCTGCTGTCTGTGTAAAAGTTAGTGTGTACGCTAATGATCCATCATGTATGACATTCCTGCGAGTGTGTAAACAAAAATGTTGTATTACCATATAATTTTGTATGTTCTCTATAGTTACAGTGGGGCAAAAAAGTATTTAGTCAGCCACCAATTGTGCAAGTTCTCCCACTTAAAAAGATGAGGCCTGTAATTTTCATCATAAAAAAAAATCCAGAAAATCACATTGTAGGATTTTTAATGAATTTATTTGCAAATTATGGTGGAAAATAAGTATTTGGTCACCTACAAACAAGCAAGATTTCTGGCTCTCACAGACCTGTAACTTCTTCTTTAAGAGGCTCTGTCCTCCAATTGGTGACTGACTAAATACATTTTTGCCCCACTGTATGTACTTGAAAATGTATAATTTGACAAATTCGGCACATTTGGGCAGACTTGATTCAAAATATTGTCCAGTATTGCAATGCTTGACTGGATCAATCGGAAACGTTGCACACACACTGCTGTCATCTAGTGGCCAAAATCTAAACAGTGCCTAAACTGCAATATTATATGATGGCCTTTCTCTTGCATTTCAAAGATGGAGAAGAGGGAAAAAAAGTTTTTTTTGTTTGTATTATCTTTTACCAGATCTAATGTGTTATATATGTTAGATCTAATATGTTGTATAATATTATATTTTGGGGGTGGCAGGTAGTTTAGTGGTTAGAGCGTTGGGCCAGTAACCGAAAGGTTGCTGGATCGAATCCCGAGCAAGGCACTGTTCTCCCGGTAGGCTGGGTTTTTTGTTCTTATCTGACTTGCCTATTTTAAATAAAGGTTAAATTTAAAATGGACATTTAAAAAAATATTCTCCTACATTAATTTCACATTTCCACAAACTTCAAAGTGTTTCCTTTAAAATGATATCAAGAATATGCATATCCTTGCTTCAGGTCCTGACAAGTAGTTAGATTTGGTTATTTCATTTTAGGGGCAAATTGAAAAAAGAACATGGATTAACCAATCCAGCCCCCTTCCTGTCTCCCCCTATAGGCCAGAGACTGTAGTGCAGTGCAGAGCTGGCCTCCATGCTGGCTGCTATGCGGCTGCCGTCCCAGGCCTCCTAGACCAGGCACAGCAGCATGGACGACTGGCCCAAAGGGTACGTGGCGCCGCCCAGCACCAGCTCCTCTCCCGCAATGCCCTGCGCCGCCTCAACCTGCTGCGTACTGGAGGGGCCAAGCAGGCCAAGACCACCACCACCTATCTACACCAGCCTGGCCAGAGGCATCTCAACTACTGAGGTCCTGGCCCTATCCCTTACCCTCCAACCATCAATTCATCCATCTGTCTCAACCTGGATCCACGAAAAGAGTTCATCCTGCAACATGCTCTCCATCTTCCCTCCATCCACCGATCCTCCACTCTGGAATGAAGAGACGTGATGAGGACTCCTTTAGAATCAATGCCATAGGTCACTTTACTCCGCTGCAGGTTCCCACCACCACAACTGGGAGAGACTGGTTCAATCAGATATAACACCTGTGGCGACACTCTCTGCTTTCACCCACTCTGCAATGGTTGTGTGGTGTCATAGTGTGGCTGTATATGCTGCCATAGAATGGTTGTGTGATGTCATTGATTGATATCATGGAGTTGCTTGTATGCTGTCGTAGTGAAATTGTAAGTGATGTCATTGAGTTGTTGTATGCTGTCATAGAGTGGTTGTGTGCTATCAGAAGAGGGTTTGTGGCTTAATAGAATGACTGTGATGTCTGTAGAGTAGGAGTAGGCATTTAGAAAAGGAGCATGTCTTTCACTTGTAATTAGGACAGTTTAACAAGGTTGTTTCTCATGCCCCTCCAATGAAATTGCTTCCTCTCTCACTTCATGGCAAACTAATGTAATTTGTCATTCTGATGGCCACAACTTACTTTTCAAAATCATCACCTCCCCTCTCTTGACTATGGGTGAACCTGCCTTGAACTTAGTAATTCAGTACTTTCACAATATTGTTTGAGAAAATGATGGTCAAATACTGGGTTAAATATCACTAAACGCCTTGTTATAATAGTAGAATTTAAGATAAAAATAAATAAATGTAAAATGTATTTAAAAAAAATTCCATAATATTTTTTAAAAGAAAAAAAAATTATATTACATATCAGTATGAAGTTAGTATGAGTGTTTATCTACATAGGTATGTTTGTAAGCAGCAGTTTGACTATGTTAGTGTGTGATTTGTTGCATGGTTGTATAGCGCTAGTCTCCAGATGTTGAGAAAACAGAAGAAAAAAAAATGTTTTTGTATCTTCTCATATTGTTTGTTCTAAATCTGCAGTCCACTTCTCAGGGTCATAGCCAATCACCTTTACACTTTACTAAAATGCAGATTACTTGACGGATGTTAATTGTCTTTGTACATACTGGAGACCTTCCAAATTTGTCATAGTGTGCTTTGCCTTGTGGTAATGTTTGTGATCAATGATTGACCTTTTAAAAGAATTGTGTGCGTCTCGATAAAATTGAATTTGAACGTTTGCTTGTCCAAGGACTGTGAAAATGAACTCCTACTCTCTCAATCGACTGTTATAACCCACCAAGATGGAGTGAAACTATTAGTCTTTTTAATTTTAGTTTGTATTTTTTTTCTGTGTACTTTCCATTGTTTTGAGTTAGATTTTTGACCTGTTCTTTATTTGCTTAGTTACATAACTTAGTAATATTATGTTAAAATGTCAACCAAAAAAGTAGCAGCAAACTAACCTTGCAATAGTTTATATTACTATTGTTTTTGCTTTTACAGTATATTCTTCTTTACTTTAATAATGTTTGCAAATTGGAGACTTTTGTGTTCTGAAATGGTCAAGTTTGTGACAACATGAATCTGTGCACTGTAGTGGTAAGAAAGCACATAGACAACTCAAACACCCAAATAGCCTATTTTTGTTTCACAGAACCTCTAAAAGTCAAGTATCCAGGGCAAACTCAATCATTTACATGACCTAATATTACAATAACCTGATATTATGACCTAATATCACCTGTTTCTTTGTACTTATTGGGGGAAATACACAGTACATACATACTCAGATATATTTAGCATGGTAGCATTAAGAAGCAGTAAGGTGGTTTTGTTTGGTTTTGTCTCTATTGTTGTAAACTGATTTATAGTGAAGTGATTTAAGCCTAGCCATTGTATTTGTGTGTCTTTTTTATTTTCAAATTTCTCCGATTGCAAATCATTTGACATGTCAATTTTTGTACTGCATTTTGTGACACGGGCAACAGGACGAAGGGAATGGAGGAGATGGCTAAAGTCCTTATTTTTGATGTGTGAAGCTGGAAGGAGCCATTTTGTTTTGTCCTCGGCTGTCTGTCTGAGCTCTTTGATAATAACAGGGATTTGTATTTTGTTTTATGCCTTGAATTTGTTGTGGATCACGTGCCTTCCAGGTTAAACAGTATAATGACGATGCATTAATGAAGAACTTGAACTGTTGTCCAAAGGGACAACACATACAAAAGAAAATCAGCTATGCACACAGGAGGTAGCTTCTCTTCGTGAACCACCCAGCCCATGTACAGCTTTTATACACAAATGTAGCAAACCCGTTTTCTCCTGTGTGAAGAAAATTTGGTGGCATTTTTTTTTACTACGTGTTAGACTTCTGCTTTGGTTTAGTTTACTGGAATAATACAGCACTTTGCCAAAAAAAGTGTAGGAATTTGAGCGTTAACTGTTATTTATCTACTTAACTGATTACATTATTTGTATTTTGGACGTATGAGAGATCAATTCACTCTGTTTTTATGGTCAGCAAAATTTGCAAATGAGAATGTGGTAGTCTGTTCTAAAACTGTAATACATGCTCTGTTGTCATGATGTAAGCCACAGTCTACAATAAATGTTTTCATACACATACTCTTACGTTTCTGTCCATTTGATCCATTTAACCTTTATTCTACCAGGTTTATTCAACTAAGACGACATGTCTTTTGCAAGAAAGACCCACAGCCAGGCTGGACTTAATTCCAAAACCTAGCCCTTTATGGCACCGAGCTGAGATGTTACTTTCAGTATGACATTCTCATGAGTTCTGAATGAAGAGTACGTAACTGCTTTGCACAGCAATATTAAAGCATAATGAAACGTTTAAAAGATGGGCTTCATCAAACAATTGAGAACGAGTTATCACAAATGTTTGACCAATCACAACAGAGCAAAGTAGTTGCCAGGAAGATCTTCAATAACTATTACAAACAAACAACTGATTCAACACTTCAGAAAATAAACAGTGACCCAGAAAACAATAACTCTGATAAAATAATCCTATACACTTGTTTTAAAGGCTATAACATTGAATAATGACTGTTTATTCTGTGTTGAAATCGGATGGGTATGCTACAAAGTGGAATCCAACAGTTGGCCAGCTAAGCAACCAGAAATAAATTTTCTGATTCATTAAAAAAGCTCAACTTTATGCTTTTGGTTGTTGCTTATATTTTAAAAAATGCCATGTAATTCCTTGATCCTTCTTTACTATATACGGTATAGGCAAACATGGTTTAGTAAGAAAATGTGGTATAGGTAGGTATACAGTGGGGCAAAAAAGTATTTAGTCATCCACCAATTGTGCAAGTTCTCCCACTTAAAAAGATGAGAGGCCTGTAATTTTCATCATAGGTACACTTCAACTATGACAGACAAAATTAGCAAAAAAATCCAGAAAATGACATTGTAGGATTTTTAATTAATTAATTTGCAAATTATGGTGGAAAATAAATATTTGGTCACCTATAAACAAGCAAGATTTCTGGCTCTCACAGACCTGTAACTTCTTCTTTAAGAGGCTCCTCTGTCCTCCACTCATTACCTGTATTAATGGCACCTGTTTGAACTTGTTATCAGTATAAAAGACACCT
This sequence comes from Oncorhynchus nerka, assembly GCF_034236695.1. NCBI lineage: Eukaryota > Metazoa > Chordata > Actinopteri > Salmoniformes > Salmonidae > Oncorhynchus > Oncorhynchus nerka. The sequence continues at coordinate 18,556,203 of NC_088398.1, read as the reverse complement.
GTCCACAACCTCAAACAGTCACACTCCAAACTCCACTATGGCCAAGACCAAAGAGCTGTCAAAGGACACCAGAAACAAAATTGTAGACCTGCACCAGGCTGGGAAGACTGAATCTGCAATAGGTAAGCAGCTTGGTTTGAAGAAATCAACTGTGGGAGCAATTATTAGGAAATGGAAGACATACAAGACCACTGATAAACTCCCTCGATCTGGGGCTCCACGCAAGATCTCACCCCGTGGGGTCAAAATGATCACAAGAACGGTGAGCAAAAGAACCACACGGGGGGACCTAGTGAATGACCTGCAGAGTGCTGGGACCAAAGTAACAAAGCCTACCATCAGTAACACACTACACCGCCAGGGACTCAAATCCTGCAGTGCCAGACGTGTCCCCCTGCTTAAGCCAGTACATGTCCAGGCCTGTCTGAAGTTTGCTAGAGAGCATTTGGATGATCCAGAAGAAGATTGGGAGAATGTCATATGGTCAGATGAAACCAAAATATAACTTTTTGGTAAAAACTCAACTCGTTGTGTTTGGAGGACAAAGAATACTGAGTTTTATCCAAAGAACACCATACCTACTGTGATGCATGGGGGTGGAATTATCATGCTTTGTGGCTGTTTTTCTGCAAAGGGACCAGGACGACTGATCTGTCTAGGAAAGAATGAATGTGGCCATGTATCGTGAGATTTTGAGTGAAAACCTCCTTCCATCAGCAAGGGCATTGAAGATTAAAGATGAAACGTGGCTGGGTCTTTCAGCATGACAAAGAAGCATTTCAAGGTCCTGGAGTGGCCTAGCCAGTCTCCAGATCTCAATCCCATAGAAAATCTTTGGAGGGAGTTGAAAGTCCATGTTGCCCAGCAACAGCCCCAAAACATCACTGCTCTAGAGGAGATCTGCATGGAGGAATGGGCCAAAATACCAGCAACAGTGTGTGAAAACCTTGTGAAGACTTACAGAAAACGTTTGTCCTCTGTCATTGTCAACAAAGGGTATATAACAAAGTATTTCCACCATAATTTGCATTTAATTTCATTAAAAGTCCTACAATGTGGTTTTCTGGATTTTTTTTCTCATTTTGTCTGTCATAGTTGAAGTGTACCTATGATGAAAATTACAGGCCTCTCTCATCTTTTTAAGTGGGAGAACTTGCACAATTGGTGGCTGACTAAATACTTTTTTGCCCCACTGTACATGATACTACCCTCTGGGGGTAGATGTCACTATTTGGACGGGTCCAGTATAACAAATAATGCATTTGCTAGAAGAGGAGTGAAAAAAGCTTCAACCTAGCTCAATCTACGTACAATAACAATCAACATATAATATTTGCGTTGAAACGTAAGAATCTTCCTGTTTCAGTATGACAGCGCTCCACGCTGTCTTCATCTCGGGTTGTTTACATTTTGAAGGAAGACCACGTTGTTTCTCCTGACCTTCCTCTGATTGGCTAAGAGAGTTTGAAACCTCTCCCATAGGTGGACCTGTAATACGGAAGTGTTATTCTTGCAGAGAAAAAATAAGAAAATAGAGCTTAAACGTTTTTTTTATATATACTTGACCACATGTAAAGGATAACTCAACGCCTACTGCGTCGTTTAAGGTTAACCGGGAAATAAGGAATGCGCCCTTTCCCCCCAAAAAATATAAATTAAACCCCTCTTGTGCAAACTAGATCCGCCATCCATACAAAGTCGATGAGCGAACGTCCCTAATAAAGATCACAAACACGTGATCAAATGTATTAATTATCGGGAAACAAAACAGAATGTTCGCTTTCTTATTTGCAATAAATGGAATTCAGATTTGAACATTTAGCGCGTTTAAATGAACCGGGAACACACATGCGCACTTGCCATGGAATGGTCAGATATATAAAGATTGGCGCCGGCGCGACAGCTGATCATTATTCGTTCATTCATTTCTGAGGGTAAGGAGCTGGAGAGGAATTGTTTGCTCATTTATTTAGCTAGCTATATTTCTCAGGAGTTTATTCTGAAAATTAGTGGTAAAGCTACTATGTCGATGGGGAACATTCAGTTCATTGGGATATTGTTTTTGTCTAAAAATCTGGAAAAGAAACCAAATTGCAAGGGCGACTGGTAACGTTAGCAAACTGTCTGGTAAACATTAGTTAGTTGATTTGATAAGACAATACATCTCTTTCTTCACATTGGTTTGACGCTGTCTTTGTTATCAACTTTGCTTTATATTTAACGTTAACACGCAAGCCACCACTGCTTTTCATGGACGTGGCATAAAGGTAGTTTAGCCAGTAACTTTGCTAGACAGGAAACTACATCATGCAAATTTTACCTAGCATTGTTGAATTATTGCTATTGCAATACATTCTTTAAGTATCATATATTTTTTCTATTTTATGTTAACGTTGTTTTAATATTGATGTATTGGAGGTAAAATTGGTTCACTGGGGAGCTACTGTAGTTAGCCATAGTGACTGTCCAAATCCTCCCGCTTCGAGAAATTGGCGCGTAGTTGGGTTTCACAAACCATCAAAAATAATGATCATATGGTTACTTTCGTTAACAATAACAATGTAAGTTATGACCAGGGCTTCTGACATAACATTGGGACTACGGATACAGTAGATTTTATGCAATTTGTGCCAGATTTCTTTGTGGAATTGAGGACGGTACTCACAAGCTCAACCCTCTATACCCATTTGGCATTCCATTTTACCGCCCGGACAAAAACAGCCTTTCATGTTTTGAACTTGTGAAGATGCTTATTTGTACAAACACTAAACTATCTTTGCCATTTTAACAATGTTTTCGCCCTGTCTCCTTTTCAGTGGAACTCTGAAGCATTCAATTGACAGAATGGCTAACGTTAGACGCAGGTATGGGAAGCCACACTAATAAAGCATCGTTATCAACAAGAATGATTGCAAGCGAACTTTAAAATTGAATATTTGTACATGTTTGAAAACAATTAGTATGTTGACTGCTTGCTGCCGCTAAAAGTTGTCTGTCCTTTCAGTGGTCGCATCACATTACAAGCAAGAGATGAGAACGCACCGGAACAGAATGTCAAGATCGCACGAAAAAGAAAATCTGAGGTTTGTTCAATTAGCTAGCAGTATTATTTTTAACCATTAGTGTAGCGGTACTGTTTATTGGTCTTAAGCCAAATAAGAACTACAGCTAATGGTATTGTCCGTTATACTTTTCAGACATCAAAAAAGATGCCACCCGCAGTGAAGAAACAAAGCTATGAAATACAGGTTGGTTGCTTGTTTATTCAACCAATTGACGTTAACAAGTTGTGCCAGTGATTGATGACTGTAAAACATGTGGGAGAATATAGGGGTGAACTGGTAAATAAATTCGCATGGATGTAGAATTAATGCTACATACACACACGACTAGTTATCTGTGTCACTGGGTTAGACAGCGCGCAATAACCCCGCGTTTTGTCTGTCCCTCCCTTTCTCCTCCCCGCCTGATCTAAATCGCATTGCGTTCTTTGTTTTGTATACACTATGGAACGCGCATCAATACCCGTTTCTGTCGCCATTAAAATAATCATTCTCTTTTCGGTGTTTTTTTAAGTTCATGTGTACTATAGCTTTGAACAGTTTGGTACTTTTCACTGCGTGTAGCATGCTGTGACCTATTTGTTAATGATGGCTCTGTTGGCTATATGGAATTTTCACTCTGTAAATGCATGCTTATTTATCTGCATTCGCTGCTTATGTGACTATATGCTGATGAAAAGAGTGAATTTGGTGCCTTTTCTCTCTAGAAACGGTGGTCAGAAGAAGGGGCAAGTCCATGTGTCCTTGTAGAAACACCACACAAGGAGCTTGTGATGACCAGAGACATGTCTGGCTTCAAGCAGTTCCGATTCAAAAACATCTTCATCAAGACCTCACCGCTGCCCTGCCTCAGGTACTGTGTGTGTGTTGAAGGGGCTTAGCCCAAATTCCGTTTACACCTCATTGGTGGCAACTGCTCCCCTGTCTTTGTTCCTAAACTGTACCCCCCCCACAACACTACTTAGGAAAACTCTGTCATTTTTTATATGGCACTCCTGTCAATGCAAATCTTAAATACAAGGTCAGGGTGGAAGTAGACCTGCAACTAGAGAAACTTTAGAAATGGGCTACTTTTTGCCTTTTTTCATGTTTATGACTATTGATGACAAACATTCAGTATCTGGTTTTGGGCCTCAGTCAATGCCAGTGTACACCAGATGTCCTGTTAAGACCGGTGTGTTTCCCCTTGGCAGCTGGGCCAGCTCGGATGACGTGTGGATTAAGATGCTGAACAAGGAGCTGAAGTATGTCCATGACAAGGGCTTCCTACAGCAGCACCCCAAACTAAAGCCCAAGATGAGGGCCATTCTCCTGGACTGGCTTCTAGAGGTACGTGTGTCTCTGAAATGACTTGCTGTACTCTACAATCTTGGGCCTATTACTTGTATGCTCTTGGATTTGCCATAACTGGATTAGAGGTCGACCGATTATGATTCAACGCCGATACCGATTATTGGAGGACCAAAAAAAAGCAGATGCCAATTTTTATTTATTTGTAATGACAATTGCAACAATACTGAATGAACACTTATTTTAACTTAATACATCAATAAAAATCCATTTAGCCTCAACTAAATAATAACCTATTCAATTTGGTTTAAATAATGCAAAAACAAAGTGTTGGAGAAGTAGAAAGCTAATGTTTGAGTTCCTTACTCAGAACATATGAAAGTTGGTGGTTCCTTTTAACACGAGACTTCAATATTCCAAGGTAAGAGTTTTTAGTTTGTAGTTAATATAGGACTATTTCTCTCTACCATTTGTATTTCATATACCTTTGACTATTGGATGTTCTTATAGGCACTATGGTATTGCCAGTGTAACAGTATAGCTTCTGTCCCTCTCCTCGCTCCTCCCTGGGCTCGAACCAGGAACACAACGACAACAGCCACCCTCGAAGCATCGTTACCCATCGCTCCACAAGAGCCCTCTGCAAGGGGAGCAACCACTCCAAGTCTCAGAGCGAGTGATATTTGAAACTCTATTAGCGCGCACCCCGCTTACTAGCCAGCCATTTCACATCAGTTACACCAGCCATTAGGCTTGAAGTCATAAACGGCGCTGTGCTTGCGAAGAGCTGCTGGCAAAACGCACGAAAGTGCTGTTTGAATGAAAGCTTACGAGCCTGCTGCTACCTACCACCGCTCAGTCAGACTGCTCTATCAAATCATAGACTTAATTATAACATAACACAGAAATACGAGCCTTTGGTCATTAATATGGTCGAATCCGGAAACAATCATTTAAAAACAAAACGTTTATTTCAGTGAAATACGTAACCTTTCCGTATTTTATCTAACGGGTGGCATCCCTAAGTATAAATATTCTTGTTACATTGCACAACCTTCAATGTTATGTCATGATTACATAAAATTCTGGTAAATTAGTTTGCAATGAACCAGGCTGACCAAACTGTTGCATATACCCTGACTGCGTGTAATGAATGCAAGAGAAGTGACACAATTTCACCTGGTTAATATTGCTTGCTAACCTGGATTTCTTTTAGCTAAATATGCATGTTTAAAAATATATACTTCTGTGTATTGATTTTAAGACAGGCATTGGTGTTTATGGTTAGGTACAGTCATCAAACGATTGTGCTTTTTTTCACAAATGCGCTTTGTTAAATCATCCCCCTGCGTTGCATTGATTATATGCAACGCAGGACACGCTAGATAACTACACATGGTTGATGATATTACTAGTTTAACTAATGATTATGATTGTTTTTTGTAAGTTTAATGCTAGCTAGCAACTTAACTTTGCTTCTACTGCATTCGCGTAACAGGCTGGCTCCTCGTGGAGTACAATGAGGCAGGTGGTTAGAGCATTGGACTAGTTAACTGTAAGGTTGCAAGATTAGATCCCCCGAGCTGACAAGGTGAAAATCTGTCGTTCTGCCCCTGAACAAAGCCTAGGAACAGTGGGTTAACTGTCGTCATTGATAATAAGAATGTGTTCTTAACTGACTTGCCTAGTTAAATAAAGCTATAAACATTTTTATCGGCGCCCAAAAATACTGATTTCCGATTATGAGAACTTAATCGGCCATTCCGATTAATCGGTCGACCTCTGAACTGGATACGCATGAGCCAAAGGTCTGATACTCCACCTCCATAGTTATTACCTCAGGGGTTCTACATCTCCAATAATTTGACTTGTTTACTATAGTGCCACAGGATTTGTACAGAGGTGACTGATGTCTAACCCATCCCTGTTTTGTCCTGTGTTGTAGGTGAGTGAGGTGTACACTCTGCATCGAGAGACTGCTTATCTGGCTCAGGACTTCTTTGACCGCTTCATGCTGACACAGGATGATATGGCGAAGGACCGACTGCAGCTCATAGGAATCACAGCCCTCTTCATCGCATCGAAGATGGAGGTAGGTGTAACGTCCTCCATTTTATGCTCTTCTGGATGGTGACCACTGCTTTAGTTTATACTGTCAACAAATTAATAAGATGGCATTAGCACTTCTCTTATTTTCTTCTCAAGTCTAATTGTTCCCTCCTTATGTCCCTCAGGAAATCTACCCTCCAAAGCTCCATGAGTTTGCCTACGTTACTGACGGAGCCTGTGAGGAGGAAGCGATCCTGGAGATGGAACTTGTCATGTTGAAGGTAAGAAACCCCCTGTGCCCAACACTGTACTAATTCAGTTGTCACACATGACTTAATGACTCTCCTCCATCAGGCGCTGAACTGGAACCTGTGTCCAGAGACGGTGATCACATGGCTGAAGCTCTATGCTCAGGTGGAGTCTCTAAAGGATGGTGTCAACTTCCTGGTACCTCAGTTCTCTCAGGACACCTACATCCAGATCACACAGGTGAGTCCACTAGCCCCCCTCCCCCGGCAGCTTCTCCTGACACTTGACTGTTGTGGAAGGTTTTTAGCTTCCCTACAGCTGTTTTAATGGCTGTCCTGGTCTCTTCATGTTACAGCTTTTAGACCTGGCCATCCTGGACATCAACTCTCTGGACTACCAGTATGGGATACTGGCTGCTGCTGCCTTCTGCCATTTTTTCTCATTTGACGTTGTCCACCAAGTATCAGGTAAGCATTGATTTGACATCGTGTACATGGGTTGGCCCCATTCTAGAACCCCACAGCCCTCGTGTTATTACATAGTTACTAATGTCTGTTTCTGTGCAGGTCTGACGTGGGATAGTATTGCTCCCTGTGTCCGGTGGATGACCCCCTTCATGCGCACGGTCAGCGCCTGTCCCAGAGCAGAGCTCAAGGACTTTAAGAAAGTGACGTTTGACGAAAGACACAACATCCAGACCCACGTAGACTACCTGTCCATGCTGGTGAGGGCTCACACAACATTTTCAGGGGCTGGAATGGGTACAATATTCAAAGAAAACAACCAGAATGGCTGCTCACTGTTGGCTGTTTAGAGTATCTCTACCAGTGTTTGGGAGTAGCAAGTCTCTTTCACCCAGACATGTATTGCAGCCATATTGGTGATGCATGGGCAGCCATTTTGTGCTACAAAGTCATATTTTAAGTAAAAGAATAGAACTGCGCATACAACATGTTCATTGATCTTATTGAATCATCTTGTCTGTTGCAGAGCGACGCTCACCAGAGGCAACCGGACAGCCAAGATAGACTATCGCCTGCTGCCATAGGAGGGATATTGACTCCACCAAAAAGCACAGAGAAACCAGCCAATCACTGAGCCCCAGGGTCTCCTTGTGTTGATCTTCTAACCAACCAGATGAAGGGAGAATTCCCTAGATGTCATGCCTGACCAGCCAGAGGCTGGGGAACTTCGGAACCAATCAAATTAGCTTTTGGGCATAACTCACCTTTGTGTAGCATGTTAAAATGAGTTATTTTACTTTTTATACCAAGCTGTATATCAGTATATATGCAGTACAACCATGGAAATCAGCTCATGGTTACTATATTGACATATTTCGTCAAATGATTGCAACAAAGACCCTGTTCTTGCAGTCTTAATCCCCAGAATTTGAGTTGACTCAAGCCTTTCTCCATAGGAAAGCATGTCTGCTGCTCCCCCTTTGTTACTTGAAGCTGAACATCTCAAGACATGGGATGTTTTGATGGCTAAAAAGCTCATTATTTTGAGGTGAATTGGTACATGATGCTCACAGTTGAGTTGCTTAACTCTGTCTCTTAACAATGTGTAATAATGTGTATCTGGTGCTGTGTAGTTTAAATCTGGGTGCTCCTGGAAATGCTTAGCCATACAGTAACACTGAAAGCAGTCTTGATGTTTGCTCTGGTGACATTTTAAACATTTGAGCTGTTTTGAAAGGGTAGTGCAGGGCTAACTGTTTACTACACAACCTTCTTAAACACTTTTTGAAGTTGTGTCTTCTCACCACGCTGTGAACGACTCGCTGTGTCTTCTCACCACGCTGTGAACGACTCGCTGTGTCTTCTCACCACGCTGTGAACGACTCGCTGTGTCTTCTCACCACGCTGTGAACGACTCATTGCATTCTCCTGCCACAACACATTCCTGGACAACTTGACTTCAGTAGTTTGATTTACATTTTAACATTGTATTTATTTGTTCATTTAAGCCTTACAATGTTTTTATGTCCATATACATTCATAGGGCTATGAATTCAGGGCTTTCACAATGCCAAAGGCAAACAATTGAGTCACGGGATGCATGTTATTTATGACTTTATCTGTTATTGGGTGGGAAAACCCGGTATAATGCAGTTACATATGAAATGTTGTAGTTTTGCGCCAACCTGTCCGTGGTGCCTTAGTTGAACTACTATGGTGATAGTGTGATGTGAAGACTTGAGAACCCAAGAGGTTCCAGTGCAGGGCTCCAACCCAGTCAGTCTAGCAAACCTGTGACTGTCAACTGAAACCTTCAGTGTTGTGCAGATGTCTGCTGAGGCAGCAGTATACAAAGAACCATGTTTAAACTGTAAATGAAATACTAATGTATATATGTTATGTACATAAACTCAAAGTTTTCTAATGGAATTGTCTTGAATAAATGACATAAAATGCATGTTTTTGCATGCATTTCTATGCTTGACATTGCAATGGCAGCATTTGCCTTGTACTTGTTCGACTATGGTTTGTTAAATTCTTGTGACTTGGCGAGGGAGTGACATTTAGAACTGGTCTAACTTGAATGAATCAAGCCACAAGATCCATACACAATACTACCTCTTACATAGACTGGAGAAGTCCTCTTATTTCCATCTGAAATGGGACTAACATCGCCTTGCCTTCAGCAAGCGTGAGGTGTGAGCATCACCCCTTCGCGTCCTCTGACATAAAAAGCAATTTTTCACAGAATGATGGGGTGTTATAAAGACGAGGCCCGCACTTTTAACATGTGCTTTGCATTACTACAGTATCCTGATCAGGCCTCGTATTGTCTTGGGTCTGGCATTTCATGTTTACACATGCCATGGGAGTGTGTCTGAGGGGGAGGGGAACGCTTTACTACTCGAATGACAGGCGTTGGGTAAAAGGAGCCTTAACCGTGACTGAGACTGGTAAAGTCTCAATGAAGTGCTCAACTTCACTCCAGTATAGACTGGTGTTCGTTGAAACCAGAGGGACACTAATCTAATGAACAGGTTAAAAAGTGGGCCAAAGCAGCTGTAAGAGACTCAGTAATATGTGATTGTGTTAAAGCTCCAATGCATTTCAGGGTAACAATTAACTTACTGTGATGGTAACTTAAATAGCTTCTTAGCAAACAGCAATTTCTCAAGCAACAATTTTGCTCACTGTGGGAATGGTCTGAGTGGGGAGGGGAAACTATCTGTTATTGGCAGAGAGGTTTTGAACTATTTATTTTTGGTCTACCTAATCCACCGCCTTCACTATTATTCCAACCTCGGTGTGGAAATATACTGTACTGTATATTAAACACAGGAATATTACGTTTTTGACTGGACTGGGCCTTTAAGAAAAATTGCCCCAGTCTTCTCTCTAGTACCCCTAATGTCCCCCACCCTGAAAGGACTGAACAGTGGGCAGTGACCCCTGGTCAGTCAGCTCCCCTTGGGTGTCTGTGTGTGATGATGCATGTCTCTACCGTGAGGCCAGCGTGTTTGTGTGTGTCTGTGTTTGAGGGGGTAGTCTAGGAGGCAGTGGGAGAGCAAGGCAGCCATGGGCCGCTCTCTCTCCCCCCTCCCCAAGGCTAGGTTGTGAGAGGTTATTGTGTTGGCCTGGGAATGCATGGCCCCCACCTCTACATGCCAGAGTTATTGTAACCCCCCACCCATCCCTCTTAAACCAACCCTGACAAAGAGACCCTCTCCCCCCCACCCCCAACCCAACTGCATAATGAGTCCTTCACTTTTGTTTCTTTCATTTTCCAACTTAACGTACATGTGCTACCATCTCCACGTACAAATAGCCCATATTATCTATGACACATCTACAGTAGGAATGTTTTTTTAAATCCTTGAGAGAAACTATAACAAATTGAACATAATATAATTTGACCAAATACATTATTTTTCATGTATTTCATGTAAAGATTTGAAACTGCCTCACTGTGCCTTTAGGAGCTGCAGATTACACCACCAGAGGGCAGTATGTCCCTATGTTAAGAATAATCATGGCCGTATTTCTCATCCCCTTAATCACTGTTGTTGAACCTTCTCTCATACAGTGCTATGTCTTGATAAAGCCTGGGCCATGGTTCATTAACAGTTTCCATATAATAGAGATGGAGTTACTGGACAAAGAAAGTTACAAAACCAAATGCAATGCCTTGAAGAAAAGCTATTTTTAATAAAAGTAATATACAAAATGAATATCTGACGTTAGGTTGCTATAAAACGTTAGATATGTACATTATTTATACATAATAACATGGGGGCAAGAACCTTGAGTCCTGAATACAGTAAGTAGAGACGCTGGGCTGTGAGGAGTGAAGCCTTACTGGGTTTGTGAGTTCTGGAGTCTATGTGTGTCCTGATCAAAATCACTGAACGACCTGCAACCACATTTATCCATTGTATCTATAGTTTTAGGTTAATATATGCAAACATAGCAACTGCAGTTAAGAAATATGGGTGGAAAAATGTAAGGGTGCAGTCGATAATTGGACCAAACACCAGTGTACAAAAGGCACCCCCAGTAATTTGAAATGTGGAGACAATAGCCAGAAGGGATTTGATCAGTGTGTTCGTTAGGGAAGTGTTCCTGGTTCTCACTTTGTCCCCACTGTGCATCACAGTAACTCTACAGCCATGGAAAAAATGAGATATTTGTTTATACAGCTATACATAAGAATGATCAAGAACAAAATCGTAAAGTGAAGACATTTTGGAGAGCTAGTTTTGGGGAGTTTCTGTCTACCTACGGCAACAAACATAGATCCATTTCAATCAGATCATTTGTAAAATAATTGTCAGCAATGGAGTTTCTGTGATTGTACTGTTCAACTTTTCTTTGACTACTCACAACTATTCCTCCCCAGCCAACCCCTCCCTGTATGTCCTGTCTCCTTTAGCACAATACATTCATCAGACGTTGTCAGGACACTGTGGGGTCATCCTGCCCTCCTGTTTCCAAGACGATAGGACAGGAAGTTTCAGAAACGATTGGCATCACACAACACCATCTTTGAACCAACATAGAGCTAGAAACAGAAGAAAGGAGCAGGTCCTTGTAAGACACATCAACACAGTGCACCACAAGGGCTGGGTTCATCATGTCTATATTGGAGTAGAAAAATATTTCCTATCTGAAACCCATCACTATATTCTATAATACACATAATTGATGCCAAGTGAAGGTTTCTCACCAGGCAGATCAACAATGCTTTTACCATTCTAAGCATTTTAAGGTTTGTACTTATTTTTGGGTAAATGGATTCTGCAATTAACACTGAGAATCATCCACTAGTGCAATTAGACCGTGATTGAAAGGGAAAGTATTTGACAATAATCTAGAACCTCCTGTATATGAGTTACTCATAACTTCACATATCAAGGAATAAGCAACACGATTGACTGCTTTCTTCGTCTAATCAATTTTCCTTTACTTATATAAAGGTTCCTCCTAGAGATCATATCTACCTCCTGATGAACTGAAGAAGGGGAACTCCCCTTGTGTAGGGCAAAAATGCTGTTAATATATATTGTCACAGGATAGAATGTCATAAAGGAACAAATCAGAGCTTCTCCATTTGCCCGTTTCCCTGGCATGACTGTCTTTATCCAATAGGATGTCTGAAACAAAAACGTTAGAATACAAAATAAATGGGTACCGGTAACATATACATTTGACATACTAAGTTCAAAGTCCTTATAATGTAGAAGAACAACATTGTCCCTGTTGGTTCAACATCATTTCAGAGCTCAAATAAATACAGTTTCAACACTTCACCGAGAGAAATAAAACGGAATAAATAAATTCATCTCACTAAGACTTGTAATCCCTCTTCCACCACATAAAGCTTCAGCAAACCTGTCAACATGAAGAAAAAAATAACAGGAGCCAATTTTCTGTGTGCTTTGTTTCCCTTACAACCAACCAGCATTGACACACCAGACACAATCACTAGCAGGAACTAAGTCAGTCAATGTTGCAGTGTATGATGTTGTGGTTTATGAATACCCTAAAAAGGGTGTGGCAGGTTGTCCTGACTATGGCTCCTCTGACTCTGGCTGTAACACAAAGCGTCCCTGTATGTCAGCGCCAGCGCCGGTCGCTTGTACATTTCGCTTAGAGCCTCAAACTTGTCCCCCCAGTGGGATAGCCGGTCGAAGCTGAAGGCTGCTCCCTCCTCTTCCTCTGCTGTATTTTGGGAGATAGCAGAACCCAGCGAGCTGAGGCTACCGACTGGGGACCCGGCGCCCTCGATGCTCCAGACATGATAGCTGTCCGGCGGGAACTCCTGACTGTCGTTGTCGGCCTCCCAGATGATGCGCGCCACATAGCTCTTGAAGTCCATGGGGCAGTGGCCCACGGAGCTAGCATGCGCATCATTACTATCATTCGTATAGCTAGCATTGCTAGCGTGGTGATGATGGCGGTGGTGGGGGATGTGGAGGTAGGGGGTCCCTGAGCTGCAGGCTGAGCCAGCAGGGTGCACCTCCTCCTGGGAGCCCTGGGAGGACTTGATGAGAGGGGCGGTGGTGCAGGATGAGGACTGGGACAGGCTGGAACACAGGGGCCTCTTCAGCTCTGTGATGTCATAGGCATTCTGGAGGGATGAAATGGCATCAAATTGAAAACATAAGTATGAAAAATAAGTACATGGTACTATCTAGTGGTCAATTTAGAAATTCATTTCAATGAACAGCGACATAGATCATTTCACTGTGCTGCAATGTCTGACCTGTGTGTGTGTTTACTAGATATCCCTCTAGTGGTGTGGGGGCTGTGTTTGGCAAAGTGGGTGGGGTTATATCCTTCCTGTTTGGCCCTGTCCGGGGGTGTCCTTGGATGGGTCCACAGTGTCTCCTGACCCCTCCTGTCTCAGCCTCCAGTATTTATGCTGCAGTAGTTTATGTGTCGGGGGCTAGGGTCAGTTTGTTATATCTGGAGTACTTCTCCTGTCCTATTCGGTGTCCTGTGTGAATCTAAGTGTGCGTTCTCTAATTCTCTCCTTCTCTCTTTCTTTCTCTCTCTCGGAGGACCTGAGCCCTAGGACCATGCCCCAGGACTACCTGACATGATGACTCCTTGCTGTCCCCAGTCCACCTGGCCGTGCTCCTGCTCCAGTTTCAACTGTTCTGCCTTATTATTATTGACCATGCTGGTCATTTATGAACATTTTGGCCATGTTCTGTTATAATCTCCACCCGGCACAGCCAGAAGAGGACTGGCCACCCCACGTAGCCTGGTTCCTCTCTAGGTTTCTTCCTAGGTTTTGGCCTTTCTAGGGAGTTTTTCCTAGCCACCGTGCTTCTACACCTGCATTGCTTGCTGTTTGGGGTTTTAGGCTGGGTTTCTGTACAGCACTTTGAGATATCAGGTGATGTACGAAGGGCTATATAAATAAATTTGATTTGATTTGTGTTTGTATGTGTGTGTGTGTGTATATATATATATATGTATGCGTGTATGTGTGTGTGTGTGTACCTGGTCCTGCTCTCCTCCTCCCTCCTCGTTGTAGTTGAGGATGTTCTCTCTGATGTCCTCCCAGCTCTGGTGTTCTGCAGGGATGTGGTACACGCCCCTCTTCTGGAACTTACTACGACTGCCCTTCTGGTTCCACACTGTCACAGCTACCAGCACAGCTACAGGACACAGAGAAAGGCAACAGTTCAGTCATTAGAGTGGATGGAAGAGATGGAGAGATAACACTACTGTACTCTACATGCATCTGAGTGTGGAAGGGAAAGAGATGAAGCAAAACCTATCCTTTTCACGTTCACCTCTTGTCTTCTGTTGGCCATCCGCTGTCCCTCAGGCAATCCTACACGGTCTTTTCCCCTCTCCCTTCATTCCATCCCTCTCAATTTCCCCTCCTCACTCTCCCTGCAAGTCTAACCATCATATATCACTGATTTGTAGACATTCACCACTGCAGCTACTTCACCCTTTTCCTCATCTCGCTTGACGTTTCTAGTTTTAGCACTCAGATGTTTATGTTAGTCTTCTCATCCCACTCTCCTTTCCCTGGCATGGGGCTGTGATCTCTCTACGTCGTGTATCAGGGCCGTCAGCGTTGACAGAGGGGCCCTCGGGGGCACTGCCAGTCTGACATCACACAGCCATACCCATCAGAGGCTCATACAAACCTTGCTACCCGTCACATGTCACTGAATGGCCCTCTAGTCTCTAGTCTATTTCCCCTGCCCTCGCTTCGACATACATCTACAGTTGAAGTCGGAAGTTTACATAACCTTAGCCAAATACATTTAAACTCAGTTTTTCACAATTCCTGACATTTAACCCTAGTAGAAATCCTGTGTCTTAGGTCAGTTAGGATCACCACTTTATTTTAAGAATATGAAATCTCAGAATAATTAGTAGAGAGAATGATTTATTTCAGCTTTTATTTATTTCATCACATTCCCAGTGGGTCAGAAGTTTACATACACTCAATTAGTATTTGGTAGCATTGCCTTTAAATGGTTTAACTTGGGACAAACGTTTTGGGTAGCCTTCCACAAGCTTCCCACAATAAGTTAGGTCAATTCTGGCCCATTCCTCCTGACAGAGCTGGTGTAACTGAGTCAGGTTTGTAGGCCTCCTTGCTCGAACACACCTTTTCAGTTCTTCCCACAAATTTTCTATAGGATTGAGGTCAGGGCTTTGTGATGGCCACTCCAATACCTTGATTTTGTTGTCCTTGAGCCATTTTGCCACAACTTTGGAAGTATGCTTGGTGTCATTGTTAATTTGGAAGACCCATTTGCGACCAAGCTTTAACTTTCTGACTGATATCTTGAGATGTTGCTTCAATATATCCACATACTTTTCCTACCTCATGATGCCATCTATTTTGTGGAGTGCACCAGTCCCTCCTGCAGCAAAGCACCCTCTTGATGCTGCCACCCCCGTGGGATGGTGTTCTTCGGTTTGCAAGCCTCCTCATTTTCCTTCAAACATAACGATGGTCATTATAGCCAAATAGTTCTATTTTTGTTTCATCAGACCAGAGGACATTTCTCCAGAAAGTACAATCTTTGTCCCCATGTGCAGTTGCAAAACGTAGTCTGGCTTTTTTTATGGCGGTTTTGGAGCAGTGGCTTCTTCCTTGCTGAGCGGCCTTTCAGGTTATGTCGATATAGGACTTGTTTTACTGTGGATATAGATGCTTTTGTACCTGTTTCCTCCAGCATCTCACAAGGTCCTTTGCTGTTGTTCTGGGATTGATTTGCACTTTTCGCACCAAAGTACGTTCATCACTAGGAGACAGAACGCGTCTCCTTCCTGAACGGTATGACGGCTGCGTGGTCTCATGGTGTTTATATTTGCGTACTATTGTTTGTACAGATGAACGTGGTACCTTTAGGCGTTTGGAAATTGCTCCCAAGGATGAACCAGATTTCTTTTGATTTTCTCATGATGTCAAGCAAAGAGGCTCTGAGTTTGGAGGTAGGCCTTAAAATACATCCACAGGTAGACCTCCAATTAATTCAAATGATGTTAATTAGCCCATCAGAATCTTCTAAAGCCATGACATCATTTTCTGGAATTTTCCAAGCTGTTTAAAGGCACAGTCAACTTAGTATATGTACTTCTGACCCACTGGAACTGTGATACAGTGAATAATAAGCGAAATAATCTGTCTGTAAACAATTTTTGGAAAAATTACTTGTGTCATGCAGAAAGTAGATGTCCTAACCGACTTGCCAAAACTATAGTTGTTAACAAGAAATTTGTGGAGTGGTTGAAAAACTAGTTTTAACGACTCCAACCTTAGTGTATGTAAACTTCCGACTTCAACTGTAATTACACATCTATCTATATAGTGTTTATCAATGCTGCGAATGGACAGCATTATAATGGCTACTCTTTCGATCTTTTAACTTCTTATGGCTGCAGGGGCAGTATTGAGTAGCTTGGATGAAAGGTGCACAGAGGTGCCCATATTCAACGGCCTGCTCCTCAGTCATAGTTGCTAATATTTGCATATTATTAGTAGTAGTGTATAGAAAACACTCTGAAGTTAGTAAAACTGTTTGAATTATGTCTGTGAGTATAACAGAACTCATATAGCAGGCAAAAACCTGAGAAATTCCACTTCCTGTTTTTTTTTCTGGGGGTGGCAGATTTTCAACCAAGCTCTCATTGAAATTACAGCGAGATATGGATGAGTTTTCACTTCCTACGCCTTCCACTAGATGTCAACAGTCAATAGAACTTTGTCTTATGACTCTAATGTAAAGGGGGTTCGAATGACACAGGAAATAGTCACCACTGCCACGAGTTGACCATGCATTCACTATGCGCTTTCACAGGGGAAGGACCTGCGTTCCACCGGTCATCTGAAGTCATTCTATTTCTCCGGTTGGAACGTTATTCAAGATATATGTAAACAACATTCTAAAGATTGATTCAGTACATCGTTTGACATGTTTCTACTGACTGTTACGGAACTTTTGGATATTTCGTCACGTTATAGTGGACGCGCTTTGTGACTTTGGAATTGTTTACCAAACGCGCTAACCAAAGTAGCTAATTGGACATAAATAACGGACATTTTCGAACAAATCAAGCATTTATTGTGGACCTGGGATTCCTAGGACTGCATTCTGATGAAGTTCATCAAAGGTAAGGAAACATTTATCATGTATTTTCTGGTTTCTGTTGACTCCAACATGGCGGCTAATTTGGCTTCTGTTCTGAGCGCCGTCTCAGATTATTGCATGTGTTGCTTTTTCCGTAAACCTTTTTTGAAATCTGACACAGCGGTTGCATTAAGGAGAGGTATATCTATAATTCCATGTGTATAACTTGTATTATCATTTACATTTATGATGAGTATTTCTGTTGAAACGATGTGGCTATGCAAAATCACTTGATGTTTTTGGAACTAGTGAATCTAATAAGCCAATGTAAACTCAGATTTTTTGATATAATATATGAACTTTATCAAACAAAACATGCATGTATTGTGTAACATGAAGTCCTAAGAGTGTCATCTGATGAAGATAATTCAAGGTTAGTGATTCATTTCATCTTTATTTCTGCTTTTTTGAATGCTATATTTCGCTGGAAAATGGCTGTGCTTATTGTGGTTTGGTGGAGATCTAACATAATCGTTTGTAGTGCTTTCGCTGAAAAGCCTATTTGAAATCGGAACCTTTGGTGGGATTAACAACAAGATTACCTTTAAAATGATAAAATAAGATAAGATGTTTTAGGAATTGTAATTATGAGATTTCTGTGTTTTGAATTTGGCGCCCTCTATTTTCACTGGTAGTTGTCATATCGATCCGGTATTGGGATTGCAGCCATAACAAGTTGCACGCTCAATGTTCCGTAAAAACAGCTCACTATATGAAGGGTGAAAGGTCATGTGAAGAGAGGGTTTTAGTCGCCCATATTTACCGAAGAAGACGAGCAGACACATGCTGATGACCAGGATGGAGCCCGGGCTGAGGGCGGCCATACGGTGGGCTTTCATCTGGCCCACCTCACACCGCTGACCTCTGAACCCCTCGGGGCAACGGCACTGCCAGCTGTCGGGGGTCAGGGCGTGGCAGGTGCCCCTGTTACGGCAGGCTGAGGGTCCACACGGGGAGGGTACACAGCGGTGGTGGCCTGATGTCTCGTCTGTCACCGTCACCTGCCCACCTGGACACCTGGGAGAGGACAGAGAACAGGTTTGTTCTTTTAACTATGTCTGTGTCCTTAGCATGTGTAAGATTGTGTGCGTGCGTGTGAGAGAGTGCTTGTACGTGTTTAAATGTGTGTGTGTGTGGAGCCAGCCTCACACACCTGCACTGGTGTTTCCTCCACAGGTCCACACAGTAGAGGGGGTTGCGGCAGGGCTTGGCACTGCAGGCGTCTGAGTGACAGCCAGAGGTCACCCCCCTCCGCTCCAACACTGTACTGAACTCTGTACTCTGACCATCCAGAGGGAGGGAGTGGCCGTTCAGCCTCACATCGCGCAAGCAGCCTGCAAGTGAGAGAGGGAGAGAGACTTAATGACTGACAAATACGAATAGGATAACATTCTTAGAGATAATCAGAGTGAATCAGAGAACTGTTTTTTGTAATTGCTGTTTCTAAGAAATGTATTTACCTTGGTAAAGTAAAATAAAGGGAAAAAAGGGAAAGATTGAGTAAATAAGATGAGGAAAGAAAGATCAGTCATTCCTTGACATGGACCTGTGGCTTATTGACCCAGCCAAAGATACCCACACTGAGAGGTAGAGGGCAGACACACCCAGGGAGAGACAAGGAGAGAGGAGCTCATTACAGTAGAGAGGAGGGGAGGAGTAGAGAAAGGATGAGGTGAAATTATGAGAAGAGAGGATGAAATGAAACAGGAGAATAGATTGAGACAAAGAGGAGACAGAGGAGAAAGAAGAGAGAATCAGTAGAGAAAGCATGGAAAGGACAGAAGAGGAGACAATCTTACCCTGGAAGTCAGCAGATTGTCCCGGGGTTGGTCCATTTCCCAGCAGCACACTGGAGGGGTGCACTACAATCTCCCGCCTGTTCCCCATCCAGGCCCTGACCTCCCGCGAGCCACCACCCTGCTCCAGGCGCAGCGTGAAGAGGTTGTCGTGACGATGCAAGCTGGCGAGGACCCACTGGCCCCCGTCCACTCGCTGGCTGGCCAGGCGGAGTGAGTGGGCACCGTCGCCCAGGTTGGCATGCACCGACAGGTGGCCGTCTACGATCTGAGAGAGCGGAGAGAGGACATCAGCAAATGTAGCTACTTTTCACTTTCCAATTGACTAAATTGGATCCTGTGAGTGATGTTACAGCAGGGCACTGACCTCCAGGATGATGTACTCGTTGGCATCGCGGGATGTCATGGAGAGCAGGGTGCCAGTGGAGGAGCGCGTGCGGAGCAGGAGCTGGATGTGTGTACGACGGGGGCTACCTCCCCCCCTCAGCTGGTAGCGTAGCATACTGTCCCTGACGAAGGACCACTCTGGCAGAGCTACAGGGGAGAGAGGCGATATAGTTAATACTCTCTCACACACATTCACACACCAAAATACTGCTGTGAAGAACCAGTCCACCAGAAAAGTCACCTACCTATGTCACACTTGTGCCCACTGTACCCGGGGTGACAGTCACAGCTGAAGGAGCCCCACTCGCCCAGGCAGGTCCCGTGGACGCCACAGGAGGGTCCACTTGCTGTCACACACACCCCGTCTGTTAGGCCACAGCCTGGGGAACTATCCAAGCTCTCCCCCGGAATTCCCAGGTCATACACCTCCAGAGAGATGTACATTATAGGTTAAATATCAGCTTAGAGAAACATAAAGAGAGCCCTCAGAGTCAGTTATCAACATTTCTGTTACAAAGGGGCTTTATGTCAACAGTCTGAGCCCAAATGGATGTCATTGCTGCCCTGTGATCCTCTCATTTCACACCTCATGTCAAATAGGGCTTTATATGTTCAACTTCCTGAGACAAAATGGGTATTACTGTTGCTGTATATAGTCAACTGTCTGATCCAAAATGGTTATCACTCATGCTGTCCTGCTGTGCTCCTCTCCCCTAACTTTCATGTCAAACATAGGACTGTATATGGTCAACTGTCAACCGTCTGAGCCAAAATGGCCACCACTCCATTCCCGTGTTCCCTCCCTTTCATATTTCCCAGCAGTGACGCAAAACCACACAAGCTAATCTGCTTTCAGGAATAGTTTATGGAGGAGATGTTCTTTTAATTTATTTCTTATTTGGACTTTGAAATCGTTTTTTGGCCCCAGTTCATAAGCTGTGCTCAAACGACCGTCTCTCCCCCCCCGGCACTCTCAGCCAGTGCCAATAGAAGACACAAAGAGATTGACGCGTTCCCACACACAAGTCGCAAAAGAGACAGAGAAGCTAACACTCTCCCAACTGGAAGACACATACACTGCGTCTCAAAACACTGTAGGAAAAACCCACTCACAAACAAATGAATATTGACAACCCCATAGAGTAAACAGACTTTTAAAAAGCATCTCTTCTTCCCAGGTATATTAATACAGCTGCCAGTCTCCATCTCCTCTCAGCTCTGTTCATAAACCTGTCACTATCAGTCTGATCGGATAGACAGCTCTGTCACTCTGACGGGGAGCATGAAAACACTGTGACAGTGAGGAAAGGATAGAACTACTAGAGAAGTGGGAAATAAAAGGTGATGGAGGAAGAGGAGGATGTGTGACTTTAATGCAGAGGGAGAGAAAGAAAGAGAACGCAAGGGAGGGGGGGGAAGAGAGAGGTTAGGGTAGAGAGGTTACCTTGCTATCGACCACCAGGTTCCTGAAGCAGCCAGTGAAAGCTTTGTAGCGTCTGTGTGTGGAGGTCACCTTCACCCCACCCAGCTGGAGAGGCTGGTTCACATTCAAGAACCTGGGATGGGGAGGAGAGGGAGATGAAGGTTGGTTTCCATCCAACATTTTTCACAAGCATAGTACATGATGGATCAAAAATGTCATGACAGGCCTGATGGAAACATTTTTCGGTAAACTTTCCAAATGTCGACCAAAAAAAAAAAAATGCTTTATGTGTCGGTAAAATTAATTATACGAGAAATGTCGATAAAAACGCTTTTATGCACAAATATTAATATAATAAATCATTATATTGAAGTAAACTTGGAGTCACACAATGACATGTTTTGTAGTCCTCCCACTACGACTCGTCGAGAAAGCATGCAATTTATTAGGCTACAGATGAAATAGGTTGGTGATGAACTTCACAGGGTGGTGAAAGTGCACCGTGAAGCTCCTTTCCAATAAATATCCAGGGTCTTATTCTGGTGACATGATGATCGATGCTTGGCTGCCAATTGACAAATACAAATAATCACGCTCTTTTGTCCATAATAATTGTAACGGCAGATTTCCTCCTCTTCATCTGAAGAGGTGTAGCAAGGATCGGACCAATACGCAGCGTGGTAAGTGTCCATGTTTTAATAGTATAAACTGAACATGACACAATACAAAATAACAAAGTGAACATAAATGAAACAGTCCCGTGTGGCACAAACACTGACACAGGAAACAAACACCCACAAACCAACAGTGAAACCCAGGCTACCTAAGTATGATTCTCAATCAGAGACAACTAACGACACCTGCCTCTGATTGAGAACCATACTAGGCCGAAACAGAAACCAAACATAGAAACACAAAACATAGACTGCCCACCCCAACTCACACCCTGACCAACTAAATAAAGACAAAACAAAGGAAATAAAAGGTCAGAACGTGACAATAATAATCTCATCATGTAGGCTATATGTGCTCTCTAGTTAACAGCGTGCAGATAGCGCTATTGGCTAGAGCGCACATGCCAATACCAGAGTGGGCACACTCGCTATATAACAAAAACATTTTTTGAGAGAAAACCATCAGTAGAGTTTAAAATACGATTGAAACCCATTTAACTTGTATTTTTGTATTCAGTACGTGGGAATTTGACCGCAAAATATATTTTTATGTGCACTATGTCATCAGTTTGTGTTTAGCTGATTTTAGAATATTCACATGAAAATCTGTCGCCAATTGGATAGAAACCCAGCTAGTGCTAGCTTGTGCATAATATGGGTGGTCAGTAGTGGTCTTCAGTGGTCTGTAGTAGTCTAGTGGTCTACAGTTGTCTCCTCTTACCTCAGGTTGCCAGGGGTCTCTCCAGAAGCCTTGCAGCCAGACTGGTCTGTCTCAAGCACCTCCACCACTAGACCCTCCACCTCATTCACCACTGCCCCCGAACACTGGTCTAGGATCAGTTGAACTGCCTGGATTAAACACATCATATAGCACCACCAAGAATGTCAGGTCCTAGCTCAGTTCATAATGTAAGCATCCCAATGAGGATTCCCCCTTCGGCTATTCCCCAATCCCCAACCATTCCCTCCTCCCAACCATTCTGGGAATATGTCTGGACCTTTCCGTCACTGACGATGTCCAGGCGGTGCCATCGGCGGTCCGTGACGGTGGATCTCGCTGGGAGCTGCAGTGTCAGTGATCCCGATCCATGGCTGATGCTGAGGGTCGGAACACCATTCCTCAATTCTGGAAGAGAGACAGGAAACATGGATGAGGAGAGATAATCACCTTGAGATCACATAACAGTGGAAACATATTCTGATTCTCCATCAATCAATCTAGTCATTTTCACAAACACATTCTTGGAAACAAGCCAATCTAGCCACCAAGCGCTTGAAACTGGCTGACTCACCAATATACAGAGTTACATTGATGAGTAAGCCGCCTTAATGTTGCATTAACAGTATGCGTGTGAAAGTGTGTATGACTACATGGTGTGTGACCTGACCAACCTCTGTGTTCTATACTGCTCCTCGGTTGAGCAGAACCAGAGAAAAATGCTTCACCGCAATCAATTCAGCAGCCATGTTTGATTTGCTATCCCCGGAGCGGGGGAACTTGGAGCAGGCTCGATAATGACATAAATGAATGCGACTGGGCTACCAAACAGGTTATGTAAGGCCTTTCTAAAGGCCAAACTGGACTAATCTTTTAGGGACATATACAGTGCCTTGCGAAAGTATTCGGCCCCCTTGAACTTTGCGACCTTTTGCCACATTTCAGGCTTCAAACATACAGATATAAAAATGTATTTTTTTGTGAAGAATCAACACAATCATGAAGTGGAACGACATTTATTGGATATTTCAAACTTTTTTAACAAATCAAAAACTGAAAAATTGGGCGTGCAAAATTATTCAGCCCCCTTAAGTTAATACTTTGTAGCGCCACCTTTTGCTGCGATTACAGCTGTAAGTCACTTGGGGTATGTGAGGGGTATGTGAGGTTGGACGGAGAGCATTTGTGAACAGCAGTTTTCAGTTCTTTCCACAGATTCTCGATTGGATTCAGGTCTGGACTTTGACTTGGCCATTCTAACACCTGGATATGTTTATTTTTGAACCATTCCATTGTAGATTTTGCTTTATGTTTTGGATCATTGTCTTGTTGGAAGACAAATCTCCGTCCCAGTCTCAGGTCTTTTGCAGACTCCATCAGTTTTTCTTCCAGAATGGTCCTGTATTTGGCTCCATCCATCTTCCCATCACTTTTAACCATCTTCCCTGTCCCTGCTGAAGAAAAGCAGGCCCAAACCATGATGCTGCCACCACCATGTTTGACAGTGGGGATGGTGTGTTCAGGGTGATGAGCTGTGTTGCTTTTACGCCAAACATAACGTTTTGCATTGTTGCCAAAAAGTTCAATTTTGGTTTCATCTGACCAGAGCACCTTCTTCCACATGTTTGGTGTGTCTCCCAGGTGGCTTGTGGCAAACTTTAAACAACACTTTTTATGGATATCTTTAAGAAATGGCTTTCTTCTTGCCACTCTTCCATAAAGGCCAGATTTGTGCAATATACGACTGATTGTTGTCCTATAGACAGAGTCTCCCACCTCAGCTGTAGATCTCTGCAGTTCATCCAGAGTGATCATGGGCCTCTTGGCTGCATCTCTGATCAGTCTTCTCCTTGTATGAGCTGAAAGTTTAGAGGGACGGCCAGGTCTTGGTAGATTTGCAGTGGTCTGATACTCCTTCCATTTCAATATTATCGCTTGCACAGTGCTCCTTGGGATGTTTAAAGCTTGGGAAATCTTTTTGTATCCAAATCCGGCTTTAAACTTCTTCACAACAGTATCTCGGACCTGCCTGGTGTGTTCCTTGTTCTTCATGATGCTCTCTGCGCTTTTAACGGACCTCTGAGACTATCACAGTGCAGGTGCATTTATACGGAGACTTGATTACACACAGGTGGATTGTATTTATCATCATTAGTCATTTAGGTCAACATTGGATCATTCAGAGATCCTCACTGAACTTCTGGAGAGAGTTTGCTGCACTGAAAGTAAAGGGGCTGAATAATTTTGCACGCCCAATTTTTCAGTTTTTGATTTGTTAAAAAAGTTTGAAATATCCAATAAATGTCGTTCCACTCATGATTGTGTCCCACTTGTTGTTGATTCTTCAGAAAAAAAGACAGTTTTATATCTTTATGTTTGAAGCCTGAAATGTGGCAAACGGTCGCAAAGTTCAAGGGGGCCGAATACTTTCGCAAGGCACTGTAGAACCACTGGGATGTGACATTAGGATTAGGGGGGACATGACTTGACATAAAAGCCACATGGCTTATAGGTACCTGAATATGACGCAGGCTTATTTTAAATGTTTTAACCTGTTATTTTAACAGGTAAGTTGACTGAGAACATGTCCTCATTTACAGCAACGACCTGGGGAATAGTTACAGGGGAGAGGAGCGGGATGAATGAGCCAATTGTAAACTGGGGATTATTAGGTGACCGTGATGGTTTGATGGCCAGATTGGGAATTTAGCCAGGACACCAGGGTTAACACCCCTACTCTTACGATAAGTGCCATGGGGATCTTTAATGTCCCCAATCATTGCCCTGGGGCATTGGGATAATTTTTAGAGGAAAGAGTGCCTCCTACTGGCCCTCCAACACCACTTCCAGCAGCATCTGGTCTCCCATCCAGGAACTGCCCAGGACCAACCCTGCTTAGCTTCAGAAGCAAGCAAGCTTATGAGGATATGAGTATGTCACCTTCACTAGAGGTTTGATCAAGAGTGCTGGTTGTCAGTCAATCCCCATATTGCTTACCTATCAATTTCCAGACACCTTGAAAGTAGGAAGTAGGAGTAAGTGGGTTGGACTATGGTGTGGTTGTTTCTGTTCAGGCCCTACATGTAGGCTGTCTGTTCTTACCCAGAGCGATGTAGTCCTCCTGCTCTCCGGCCTGGGCAGGGCCTAGAGGGCCGTTGTAGAGCAGCAGCCCATTGGCTGACTCGGTTATGAACTCTAATGAGATGTGGCTCTGAAAGCAAAGCCTGATGGGAGGGAACCAGGCGTAACCCTGGCCGCGGAAGGTGTGCTTGGTCTGCTGGCACTCAGGCCCGTCAAACATGGGTGGACACTTGCACCTGAACGGCAGGGGAGAAACATTGCAAACGTGTTATTTCTAATGCTAATGCTAATGCTAACAGCGAGAGCTCTTGGTCCAACTGTCTCTGGCCGTTATACCTGTATCCCAACTCGCTGTCCTGACAGGTACCTCCGTTGAGGCAGGGGTTGCGGGGGTAGGAGGAGCAGGCTTGGTGCAGGCTCTCTCTGGCCCTGCAGCCGCAGCGTGCCTCAGAGGAGGCGGAGACAGACACCAGAGAGGTGTTCCCGGAGCTGAGGGCTGTGGGGGTGAGGCTGAAGGTGACGTCACTGCTGCAGCCGCCCGACTGACTGCAGTCTGTGTAGGGACACTCGTCTATACCCACCTGGGAGATAGACACACCCAGCGCTGCTTCCAACTGAGAGAGGAGGGGGGGAGAGAAAGAGAGAGTCAGTCTATTGCCTGTCAGCGAAATCAAATTGGTTTGATATCATCTTCATATCAGTCTTTCATAGTCTTAAT
This sequence comes from Oncorhynchus nerka, assembly GCF_034236695.1. Taxonomy (NCBI): domain Eukaryota; kingdom Metazoa; phylum Chordata; class Actinopteri; order Salmoniformes; family Salmonidae; genus Oncorhynchus; species Oncorhynchus nerka. The sequence goes on along the minus strand of NC_088398.1, from coordinate 18,530,123 downwards.
TTACAGCCAGGTGATGTCTCTGGATGAATTCATTCTGACTCAATCTGACTCCAATGGCTTAAAAGCAACTCACCAGTTCCACCCAGGCTTAACTGGCAGCAGTAAAACTGTCACTCAGTGTATAAACAACTGCTTCTGGGCAGCGCAACACCCACTACAAAACAGTTTAGGATTTATGGACGAGTGAGGACTTCATAAAGACTCAGACGTGTTCTCCTGTCATCCCTCTTTTTCTCTCCATCCATCTCTCTCCCTTTCTGTTCCCCCCGGCACAAGCTTGGGTCACCAGCTGCTATCTCATGCCTTAAATGGACATGAAAGATTTACACACACCGCCGCTGTGCGCGTGTGATTAAGTGTGTGTGAGAGTTTAAATGTGTGCGCGTGTGAGTGATGAAATATGTATGTTGTTGAGCATGGTGTCCGTGTGTGTGTTTAAGTGTGTGTGAGATTTTAAATATGAGTTTCTTTTTAGTAGTGCATCACTGTGTGTGAGATAGTGTGAATGTTTGTAACGTTGTCTAGTGTGAAGCTTTATGCGTATTCAGACTCTTATATGAGAGACTTAGTGTGTATCCCGTCTTTACCTTAGCTTTATGCGTATTCAGACTCTTATATGAGAGACTTAGTGTGTATCCCGTCTTTATCTTAGCTTTATGCGTATTCAGACTCTTATATGAGAGACTTAGTGTGTATCCCGTCTTTACCTTAGCTTTATGCGTATTCAGACTCTTATATGAGACACTTAGTGTGTATCCCGTCTTTACCTTAGCTTTATGCGTATTCAGACTCTTATATGAGAGACTTAGTGTGTATCCCGTCTTTACCTTAGCTTTATGCGTATTCAGACTCTTATATGAGAGACTTAGTGTGTATCCCGTCTTTACCTTAGCTTTATGCGTATTCAGACTCTTATATGAGAGACTTAGTGTGTATCTCGTCTTTACCTTAGCTTTATGCGCCATCACATTGCCGTGGAGTTTCTCGGCCTTGTAGTACGGCGAGCCATGGGCGGCGAACCACACGTTGATCTTGCTCTCACCCTGGCGGTTGCCATTGGCGACAGAGAAGACGTGGACGTTGTCCCGGTCGGTCTGGAGAAGCTCGGAGAGGAGACGACCCAGGCGGGAGAAAGAACTCTCCTGACCCGGTGCACTACTGAAGAACTGTTCCACTGTGATGTCTGCCCAACAGGATGGGGGGGTTGAATGGTCAGGACACTCAATTCATCATTTTGTAGTTCAACACACCACAAAGTGGAATGTTCCTTGCAAAACACTCCCCTGCCCAATGTTCTACAGGTAATGATAGAACAGATCAGTCGGATGTATGTAAATGCTCAGCTGGTGTCTGGGGGTGATATGAACCTCGACCGTAGGGACCTATTAGATACAAGAAAGCCTGCCACACAGCACTCTGACATGCATGTCATCACGTGACACGGTTACTATGGAAACATTATGACAGCATTAGCTCCTTATGGGCTGTGGTCAGTGACCACGAAAAATAGTGAAAAGTGAGAATATTGGCTGATACACTAGGGTGCAAAACACTCACTGGACAGGCGCAAAGAGCCAGCGTTCTGGACCGCCTCTTCGTCCAGCTCCATGACGACGACCTCTGCAGTGGAGGTCACGTCGGGCCAGGTCTTGTCGGAGACACGCACCTCGAGGCTGTAGGAACCCACCGGCACAGGGGCCCCCTCTCTGATAATCAACTGGCCTGAGTTGTGGTTCAGACTGAACAACCCGCTGAGAGAGGGAGGAGGGAGGAGGAGATGGAGGGAGAGAGCGAGATAGAGGGAGAGAGAAATGGAAGAAGATCGAAAGAAAAGGGAGGTAGTGGGAATAGAAGTAAAAGAGAGGGGGGGGTGAGAACAGAGAGTAAGAGAGATCAGCAGTAGTCCCCCCGGTGTTCATCCATGCAGGACTATCCCTGGCCTCCCTCCATGCTCACCATCTCACATTAAAACACTGAACTGTCCAGGGAGACAGCCACATGCATTATAGATGGCTTCACTATCAGTATCAATGCAACCCCACTCTACCAACACACCTCCCTCCTCCCACCTAGCCCCCTGTTAACTCCATTTCTCTATTCCCTGCATACCCAGTTCAGTGTTCACTCTATCAAAAACCTTTTCCCAGCCTCTTGGGTTCCTTCTACGTCTCTCTGTCTACTCCCCTTAGACACCTTCTCACTACACTAACCCCACCAGCCCGACCTAAGCCCCATGTTAATACTGCAGAACTTTCTACCCTATCCTGCTCCTAAAGTCTACTTCTCACTTCTCTAACTTTTCTTACTCACTTGTCCTTGTTCCCTCTATTACAGTGACTCTTCTCCTTCCCAGCTATCTACTCATATCTTCTCTCCCCTTCCATCTATCATCCCTCTATTTACTTGGCCCCTGTCCACTCTGGTCCTTATCACTGGCTCAGATCATGACAAGGGAATGATGATGGTTCTGCTGTGACTATCTCCATCTACCTCACTCTCTCCTCATCTCTCAAGTTAGAGGTCAATGCCAAGGAGTTCATCTGATGTCTTTCAAAATGTCTCTGTTTTTGAAGCTTCCGTCTCTACTGAAGATGGAGGGGGGGGGGGGGGGACAAGGCATTTCTAAGAATAGGGAATGCCCATGTGGACAAAGAAAGAAGCAGTACAGTATGTAAGCTCAGCTCTATAGAGCCTTTGTACAACTGGAGCAACATACACATGTTTATGGCTACGTTATTGTTTTAGCATCACATTGTTTGATGGCACACCAAGGTAAGTACCCTCACACACTGGCCCACGATCAAACATGTCTACCCAGACTATTCACATGGCCCCCTCCCCTCTCCACACCACTGCCAATTTCTGTTGTCATCTATGCATAGTCACTTTAATGAACTCTACCTACATGTACATACTACCTCAACTAACCGGTGCCCCCGTACATCTCTGATCTCTGACTCTGTACTGCCACCCCCCCCCCCCGTATATGTTGTTATTTCTTACTGCTCTTCTTTAATTACTTGTTACTTTTATCTCTTATTCTTATCCGGATTTTTTGAAACAGCTCTGTCGGTTAGGGGCTCGTAAGTAAGCGTTTCACTGTAAGGTCTACTACACCTGTTGTTAATCGGCGCATGTGACTAATTCAATTTAATTTGATTTGAAAAGAGTTTTGAAAAGGTGCCGTAGCTCTCTTACATAACAGTAAATTCTGGTTATGCATGGCCCGTGACCTTCAGAAGTCAGGCCAAACGAGGTAATCAACTGAGCCATAAGAAAATTAAACCGGCTGGCCCAATCGAAGAGGTGCTGAGCTGGGGAGAGATATGTGTTATGTCTTCTCTCCCCGGGAGACCAGGTTAACAGGTTAATGTAATACATTAACAAATCCCTGTTTGCAGAGCTAGCCGGGGCAAACATGCAACACAGCACTTTGGAGACAGAAAACAAATAGGCTTCAAATCATCATCTACAGGGATGGCTGGTAGGTATAATGAGATGATCCATATAGTTTGGTCCTTCAAGATGCATTGGGATCTGCTGACTGGGGATTCAACATGGTAATGGCTCTTTCTTGCTCACTTTCTCTCTCTCTGTCGTTCCTTGTCATCTTTTCGTGTGCTTACTAGTTCTCCAGATTACAGGTGTCTCATTAGAGGGAGAGGTGCGAGCAGCGTAATCAGCTTCTTTTCAGTGCACACCAAACATTGCGCACCCATCAAACAAAACCAGAGCGTCGTTCCTCGCTTCACTGAGAATTTTCAATACAATTCTTTATGAAGTATTATTAATGGTGCTCCTGACAATTCATATCTCCCTTTCTCTCTCTCTTCCAATCTATTTCTACTTTCTCTGTTTCTCTCACACAGCCTTTTTCTCCTTCCCCTAACATTTCTCTTTCTCTCCTTTTACATTCTGTCTCTCTCTTTCAATCCCACACTTTTCTCCCCTCTTTTTGTACACTCTTTTTGTCGTATTCTCTTTTCCTCTCTGTGGCCGGGGTTCATTCCAACTTTAGTGAGGAGATCAAAGTACCTGGGGGGTTTGCCTTTGAATCTGTAAACCTTTTCGCTCCAGTCATCAAGGTCAGGGGATTGAACCTGTCCAAGCACTGTTGTGGGGAGAACACCTACGGGGGAAAACTCAGAATTAGGTGCGGGAAGACAACACCACCCTGTGGTACACCTAAAGCTCTCAGAGTGAGAGAAAGAAAGAAAGAAAGAGAGAGGAGGAGGGGAGAAGATAAGTTGGAGAGCGTCACCTCGTTGGCACATATGGACACGGTTTTGAAGACACAGCAGGGGAAGTGCACACAGCATGTTAGCTCCCGTTTTCCCTCCAAAAAGCTAAATGGAGTGCTGTAATCCCCTTAGGCGTGAAATAAAATAAAACATGTAATGGCTCCTGTTTATATGCCTATCAAACCTGGGACTTAAGCTTAAGTAAATTGTTTGCTTCATGGCATTTTGGAAATACATGATGAATTCTTATTAGAGGGTTAATGTACTTTCATCTGGCAAAACACCTACAGAGAATGTACAAAAAATACATGACAGAAAAGCAGAGTTTTTCCAGCAGTAACAGCAAGCTGACAGATGGCCTGAAATACTAAATAAGTGATGTGGGGCTTCAAGAGGCCATACGCATTCAACTGTGACATGTAGTGTTGTAACAACATCAGCAGAATACTGGAGAAACATACCCTGGTAGCTGTACACAAAGAAGTCTGTGTGGCCCGGAGAGTGGGCGTGGTCATTCCTGTCGCCGATGACAACCGTCAGTGTGCTGGTTGAGCTCATTGGGGGAGAGCCGCTGTCAATCATGAGAATGGGAAGGCGGTACTCCTTCTGGCGTTCACGGTCAAAGGTTCGCAGGGTAGTCAGTGCAGCGCTACCGTTGCGCAGGTCAGTCAGGTTGAAATTGGTAGCATCGGAGGTTAACATCAGGAGACGGATGGAAAATGGTCCACCATTGGGTGAGGAGTCGCGGTCGGCTGCGTGGAGAAGCAGGGATGTATCGTTTATTCTCACCGCCTGGGGGGCAGCCATGTTTTCCCACACAATGGGCTTGTAGGGCACCTCAAACTCTGGCCCGTTGTCATTGACGTCCAGTACAGTAACCATGACGATGGCGGTGCCGGTGAGTGGCGGGATGCCCGTGTCGGTGGCCAGGACCATGAGTCTGTGCTGGGATACCATTTCCCGGTCCAGAGAGTCTGCCACTACCACCCAGCCTGACTGGTCCACCAGGAACTGCCCGTAGGGGTCAGACTCTTTGGCAATGCTGTAGGAGAAGCGGCCATTTAGTCCTGAGTCCAGATCGGCAGCGGTGACTTGAGCCACAATGGTGCCAACAGACACGTCCTCAGACATGGCAGGAGCCTCATAGAACTGTGGGAAGAAGACGGGTGCGTGGTCGTTGGAATCCTCCACCTGAACCAGGCAGTATGCCAGGCTGAAGAAGTCTGCGTCTTCTGCCTTCACAGTCAAGTTGAACGTTCTCTCGTGGGGCTTTTCAAAGTCCATCTTCTTCTTCAGCCGCACCACACCACGCCGGTTCGCCTTGTCCGTCTCCACAAAGAACTTCCTGTCCTCATCGCCTCCGACGATGCTGAAAGTGACCACTGCGTTCTCACCCTGGTCGCCATCGCTGGCGGAGACTGCCAGTACCTCGCTGTTTATCTCTAGGTCCTCTGTCACCTATTAATGTTGATAAAAAAATTACATGAAAATATTGATAACAAAATACTCATCAAACATATTACAGAGCAACAGTGTTGGGGGGAACAGGTGTGTTTTGAGCAGGTGAACAAACCTGGGCAGTGTAGACCCTCTGGGTGAAGACTGGTGGATGGTCATTCACATCTGATACCATGATAGTAGCCGTTCCAGTCCCGGACAAGCCCCCACCATCCCTGGCCTCAACCACAACCAGATAGCGGTCCTCCGCCTCACGGTCCAGAGACCGTAGAACTGTACTGATGGTTCCAGTTGAAGGGTTGATGGAGAACAGATTGAGGTTGATCTCGTTGCGAACGTTTTGTACGATGCGGTAGGTCAGTATGGCGTTCTTCCCGGCCTTGGGGTCATCTAAATCCGTGGCCCTCATCTCCATCACTGAGGTGTCGGCGGGAGAGTTCTCAGGCACGTGGCCAACAAAGCAGCCTGAAGCGTCCGGCGCCGGGCATGGGAAGACTGGTGCGTTGTCATTGATGTCACGAACTTCCAAAAGGACGTCAGCAAAGCCAGTGAGTCCCGCTCCTCCTTCATCGGTGGCCAGGACCAGGAAACGCCAGGCTGGGCGCTCCTCACGGTCCAAACGGTGTTGGGCGTAGATGCGGCCCGTACGCTCATCGATGGTGAACTCGCTGCCGGCTCCCTGGCCATGGAGTGAGTATCGCAGGGCGCTCTGGTCTGCCTCCTGGTCTGGGTCGGTTGCTGAAACCTACAAACAGGAAACCCACAAAAAAAATTGCATTAGACAGTAGGGCCGGATAGAGTCTGCTGTGAATTTTTCTTTTCAATGAAGTTAACTATGAATATACAATTTGATTTAACCAATTCTGTTGATTTACGGATATTCTGCCTCTTCAGATTCCATTTGGTTCCAAAAATAGGACATGAAAAGAGCATTGATTGCAGTAGCCAATATACAGTCTGTTGCCTTGCAACAAAAAGAAGACCATTGTCCTTGTTTCCTCTATAGATAATTAACCTGCCTTCATGTTATCTCTGTGTGAAGGACAAGCTCAGACACTTCCCCCCACATCTATCACCAGAACGCACAACGCAATTAAAAGTTAATAAATGCCAGCAAAAGAAGAAATACACTTTCTTTATTTCTCTCTTCTCCTCTCACCGGAGGGTTTGTTTACAAAAGCCTTTGAAAGTTTATCTTTTTTTCTCTCTCCATTTCCTGACAATGCAATGAGAAGACAATATCGAGACACTGTGCGGCGTACGACAGCGAAGGCCAGGTAAATACTCATTTCAAATTGGATTTCCTATCTTTTTTCTTTCGGCAGGATTGTATTCATATACAGAGCGAAGGAAATTCGGGGAGAGGATGGCTGCCTGCCACACACTGGAAACTATTAAGTGCATTAGAGGGGAACTGAGTGCACATCAAATCAATTCCAACTCCAGGAAAGCCGCCCTGGGTTGAATACTGTGACACATGCCTCTCTCTCCAGGATTACTTCCATGCCCTCATGAATCGTACTCCTTTTTAATCTGATTTACCTTGGCGACATGCACATACAATATTACTGGGAATTAGTGGGAATAGGTGTGACGAAACTAGACTGGGTACACAATGAAAGCCTAAGAAAAAGCAGGAGGCTCCACAACTATTTATCGTGGGTAAACTGTCGGTGCTCATGTTGAGTAGTATTAGGTATCAACACTTTAGGATAGGAGTATAACATTGGAGCCTATTTGATTTCACATAATGTCCACATGTGCGATGAGTTACTGTATATATTATGTGACTTGAGAGGTGAAACCAAAGCCACATTTCCATCAATGGGTGGACAATGTCACTGCATTCACTTCCATTCTATTAAATGTTTTAATACTGCATGTATAAAACAGAACTTCCTCACAGCAAGTTTAGCTTGATCAAAAAAGGCTTTCAAATATCAGTTGTCATATGTCGTTGTTACAAAGGGGCTATGTATGAATGGCCTCTGACCTCCAGCTAAAGACAGGAGGCTCTGTAAGTTAATGAAACAACCTAATGGTGTAATGCACGGTTTATGTGGCTGTTATAAGAGCTAAACCAGTATGTATGGCCTATAGTAGGGATCATCAACTAGTTTCAGTCGCGGGACAATTCTTTTCTTGAGCGGATGGTCAGGGGCCGGTACATAATTACAAATAAACTGAAAATTGAGCGCAAGACTAAAACATAATCATTTCAAACCTTGCTTACATTTGTATACGGGTGTCTCTCTAGTACGTGTCACAGTTCCAAAATTAAAATAATTTGCAGCTGATTTCCTGGTGTTGAAAATAAAATATTGAAAAACAAATTTGCCCAGAAAACTTGGGGAACCAAATAAAACCACCTGCGGTCCAAATTCGGCCCATGAGCCGCCAGTTGGGGAACCCTGGCCTATAGTATGTATGACATCTGACCTCCAGCACGAAGACAGGCAGCTCGGTCAGCTCCTCTGTGACAGCGGCATGGTACTCTGTCTGGCCGAAGACGGGCGCCTCGTCGTTGCGGTTCACCACCTGGACCACCACTAGGCTCTCGTTCTCCCATTTCCCGTCGGAGGCCACCAGTCTCAGCTCGTAGCGTTGCTCCATCTCGTAGTCTAAATGCTGGGCCACAAAGATGGTCCCCACCTCTGGCTCCACGTCAAAGGTGCCCATGGTGTTGCCAGAGGTAATCTGGTAGCGGAGCTTGGCGTTGGCACCTGGACAAGGAGATATGGCTGTTTCAAAATTGCTTTTATTGGTTAGACAAGGTAGAACTAGTAGTCCATGATAAAGGAGGAGAAAGGAGGACATAGTTACAGGCAGTATGCTGTGGTATGTGTGTGCTCACTCTCACACACAAGCCTACAGGCTGACAATCTGCACACGTACAAACACGTGCCGCACAAAAACTCAAAAACAACCTCACACTTCCAACAGCCCTCCACATTAAAGAACAACCCACCCAATACCCTCTCTGAGTCACACAATGCCATCCGACTATCAAATATTTCGGAGGAAAACATCAGATTCTCTCACAGTGGGCCTCATTAGACAGAATACAGAAGGCAGTGAGGGCTGGTCTCACCCACCCCCACCTCAACTTTGTCTCAGGCACCACCCGTCCTCCTCCCTCCCTGGCCCTTCATGTCCTCAGTGGGTTCAGTTAAAAATACACACAACAAATGAACATAGAGTACCAGTCAAAAGTTTGTACACACCTACTGATTCCATTTTTCTTTATGTTTACTATTTTCTACATTGTAGAATAATAGTAAAGACATCAAAACTATTCAATAACATATAAGGAATCATGCAGTAACCAAAAAAGTGTTAAACAAATATATTTGAGATTCTTCAAAGTAGCCACCCTTTTGCCGTGATGACAGCTTTGCACACTCTTGGCATTCTCTCAACCAGCCTTCATGAGGTAGTCACCTGGAATGCATAGTAAAAATAAAGAAAAATCCTTGAATGAGTAGGTGTGTGCAAACCTTTGACTGGTACTGTACATATTTGTGAATACTCTCACGCATGCATGCACACATCTTTCTAACTTCCTCTCTTCTTTTATCTCATTTATCTCTCTTATCCTCACCAAATATCTTATCTCCTCTCCTCTTCACTCTCCCATTCCTCCGCTCTAACCTCATCTACTCTACCGCTGTCAACCCTAATCAGATACCCCATCAGAAGCGGAAAGGAGAGGGCTAGGTCAGGATGGTGTTCCCGGTCTGGGAAATGGGAATAATGAGATGGGATCAAAGGAGTCTGAATCCGGACTGCTGGTGTCTGTCATGTTAGAGTGCTGGGTGCTCAATCTCGGAGCTCCACAGTGGGACCTTCATACTAGTCCTTATAAAGCTATGCAAGAGCTGAATAAGGACATGGTTGGGGTTCTACAGTAGTTAGGAGTCTGATGAGTAGAGATGTATGAAAAGGACTGTCAAGAATGCAGATGTGCACAAGGCTGGATGATTTACACTAAACATGACACATTCCATTCCATAAACAATCTCCATTTCATATTGTACTAGTTCCTGCACCAGCTTCCCACCCCCACGCTCAGACATATGCGCATAAACACAAACACACACTGTTTCTCTCTCTCTCTCTCTCTCTCTCTCTCTCTCTCTCTCTCTCTCTCTCACTCTTTATTTTTCTCTTTCTCTCTCTCACAGACACACACATACCCACACTCCCTGTCTGTCTGCATCTGGCTCGGGCCCTGTTTACCAGCACGGAGGAGATTTTAGGAGACAAACACCATCTGTGTGAGACATGTCGGGCCTTCATTACGACACGTCATGCTCCGATCGGGAGTGTGTGTGGAGGGGGCTTATGTGCGCTGCCCGTCAAAGCTTCTGAGCACGATCTGCCGTGAGACTCGCCAAGAGGGTGTGTGTTGAGTGAGTGAGTAAGTGTGTGATTGTGTGTTGGTTGAGTGAGTAAATGTGCGAGTGTGTGTTGGGTGAGTGAGTAAGTGTGTGATTGTGTTTTGGTTGAGTGAGTAAGTGTGCGAGTGTGTGTTGGGTGAGTGAGTAAGTGTGCAAGTGTGTGTTGGGTGAGTGAGTAAGTGAGTGAGTGTGTGTTGGGTGAGTGAGTAAGTGTGTGAGTGTGTGTTGGGTGAGTGAGTAAGTGTGTGAGTGTGTGTTGGGTGAGTGAGTAAGTGTGTGAGTGTGTGTTGGGTGGCGGGAAGTAGTTCCTGTACTTTTGCCTCCGGCCACAACCCTAATGATCAGTCTGGCCATATGGTTAACCCCCCTTAAGTAAGACTGGTGAGGGGGGCAACTGTGCACATCAGGGGGGTGGACAGGGGCTCAAGGGCTAAGTGGTTTCATCCTTAGCAAAGCAGGAGCTCCACTGAAGGCCCCAAAATTCTGATTAAGGTCACTAGCATATCCCCACCTCCCACTCCAACCACTCCATGCATTGGACCCCATCCCCTAACCCAATCTGCTTACCATTAAGCTCGACAACCTATATCTGTTTATTGCCAAACCTTCAGCTCAACTCAACTCCAATGTCAACCTCAGAAGAAAAAAAATGGATCTTGTTAAAGCCCATCCAAAAGTTCTTAATTCGGCACATTTTCCACTTGGGATAGAAACCCGATCCTAAAAGGATGTCTGTCTGCAACAAAAGATGCTGAAACTAATCAGGGGCCCCTCTATTCCCCACGGATCTGTTCCCTAATTATTTCAATTCCCCAACTTCCACTGAGAGTGTAATGGGAAAATATTGGGATTTCATGGAAAAGTGCCCTTGATGTGCTTTGAAATGAAATACACAGGGGGATTGGAATTAGGAGAGTGTATATGGGCATCAGACTCAAAAGTAAGGATATTATCATATGAAACAGATCTCTCCATGTGTTTGTCTACTTGACTATCTCTGTTGAGGAGTAGCATCCACCGAATGGTGGAACAGTGGTGGCTGGTAAAGAGAGGTAGCAGAGAAACCAATGGAAGTACCTCAGCTGAAGATTGTAATGGGAGAGTTATGAGATGTGAATTGTCTTGTCACACCACTAGCACGATAAAGGTGTATTGTTGTATGGATATTTTGTGTGTGTGTGTGTGTGTGTGTGTAATCATTATAATGCTCAATGGTTTGTGGATGTTGACAGGTGGTGAGAGGCTCTAAGAGCAGGGGACCATATATAAACTGGAGGTCAGATCGACTAATCCTATTACGGAAGCACACACACATGCACACCTGGACCAACGACAGTGGGTGTGTGTGTGTGTGTTGTTGTGTGAGTGTGTGATGATGTGATGAGAGGGCGGATAGACATCAGGGCAGGCAAGCTTCACTGGTCAATGAACACTGAGGTGATTTCACCTGAACTGTTTCACTAAGCTGTGTGTGTATGTATCACAGGGCTGTGGAGTGTGACAGTCAACCACTGATCTATAGGAACACTGTCACCTCCAGCACCAACATGGGACACTGAACTGACTTACTCGACCCCGGAAAATGGGACAATAGCACAAGAAAAGAAAACAGAGGGGAGGAAAGGGAAAGACAGAATAATGAGGTAGAGGTAGAGGTAGAGAGAGAGAGAGAGAGAGAGAGAGAGAGAGAGAGAGCGAGAGAGAAAGAGAAAGCAGTGGAAAGACCAGAGATGAGCCAGGAAAGCTGCAAGACAGGGAAGGAGAGGAGAGACACAAAATGAGCCGATCTGAAATATGAGAAATGAGACGAGAGGATCTGAGATGAAACACCACGAGACGAGAGACTAGACAACACAGGCAGACATCAACCCTACTTCCACCACCACAAGCATAGCCAGGAGTGGCTGAGCTCAAACCTCCCCCTCAAGACCTGCCTGCTCAGCAAGGCTAGCGCTTAGCCAGGGATCGTGTCATGTTTTACAGCTAATCTCCCCGCTAATACAGATCATCTCCCTGCTTGGACACCTGCGTGGGAGGCCGGGGGGGAAACAAAATGGCCACCACGGCAGTTTATTCCACTCACTCTTGTCTCTCCGTTGCGAGAAACGTTTTCCCTAATTACCAGAGGGACACATTGTTGAGATGGCGAATTGGGGTAAAGTCTACAGAGCGGTGGCGGGCTAAGCCGGAGCATTTGGGAGGGAATTATAGTTGTTGTTTGCGGTAAGTTTGCTAACTTAGCACTTCTTAATTCTGCTTCAGTGTCTTTTTGGGCTGTATACTTTTACAAATCCGCCAAGGGATCAGGCTAGGGGTGTCTGAAGAGGGATAAAAAGCAGAGCCAAGACAGTTGCTAATTCAACTGAACATTGGAAAGGAAAAACAAAAACAAACCCTAAATTCAAGATGGTGGCCCCACTTCTCATCTTAGTCATTTGCTAACTCTTTAAATGTAATGTAGCAGCCCATTAAATCAGATGTCATTTCAACACCTGCGTCGGCAGCATGGAAGGTGTCATTTCCACCAAAACAACGATCGACATCTACTCCCACAAAGGATTTACCGTTGTCATTAAGACGGCACACTGTTTTTCTTATTTATTAATTTTCAGAGGAGGAGAGACGAGGGACAAACAGAAACAAAGAGACAAACATCAAATGACTACCTCGGGGGGCCGCATCCATACCTCCCACATTCACCACAGAGATTTGCTAACACGCTCTGACAGAAAATGAGAGGAATAGAGAGAGAGTGACAGAGTGGGAGTCAGAGACGGAGAGAGAAAGACAGAGAGTATTCTTTACATAAATATACCTCCTATACTTTTCTTAATCTCTGTGGAGCCTGTCAAAGCATCAACAGAACATTCAACTTGATATGGACAGGAAATTCATAAGCAGAGAGGGAAGTGACAGGGGGAGAGTGTGTGATTCCATTACAGTCGAGAGACAGAGTTGAACAGACAAGTAGGAAAAGCGACACCAGGATCAACACACACTGTACAACTAGAGTCCAAGTCCTCTATGGGTATCAGGCACTTCAACAAAGACATTATGACTACTGGACCCAGAGGACTGACATTGTGCTTACATTTAATTCTCAATTGTTATGTTCGGGTGTCTTCAGACTTGTATCTGCCAAGGCCTTTGTAAAGATGAAAGATAATCTTCCATGGGAGTAAACACTAGGATGACAAAGAGTGCTGTCCAAATAATGTTAGAACTACGTCCCAGGAAACTAGCACCAATAACTTGACTTATTAACTTATCATTGTGAGCGCTGTTTTTTTCAACAACAAAAAAAGTCTAAACCCAGGTTGACTGATTGAACCCTCCCCACCCTGAGACCAAGCCCAATGTGCCTCACCTTCATCTTCATCATTGGCCGTCACGGTGATGAGGACGAAGCCCACCTCCTTGTCTTCCTCCACGCTCACCTCGTACACCGATTGGGCGAAAGCCGGAGCGTTGTCGTTGACGTCTGTCACAAGGATCCGTACGTAGGCCGTGTCTGTGTGAACCAATGAGAGGGATCTTTACTAACAACCAATCCAAACTGAAGCATGGACCTAGAGAGCAACACTAATGTATAGTACTCTGACATCAAATTACATTGGCTTGGTCTATGTGGACCAAAGACATTAAAAAGAGAGTACATTACTCTAAGTATTCCACCTGGCAAGAGAAAACAGAAGCATTAACCATCTAACCTCACAGAACACAGCAGTGTAATACCAACAGGGGCAAAAGGGAGAATAATGTGCATTAGCTAGTCATTTCCATATGAACTCTAGCGGGACCTTGATGGCTTGAACAAACAGCGTGTTGGTGGGATGATTGTAGCATCACTATTCTTTTGCTGTACCTCTGTGTGCGAGTCATTATTGACCCAAAACCCCGATTAGCCATTAAGCTCGTTCCATTAGCGCATCGCTAACGACGTCTTAATGAATGAAGTTCATGCTATAATATCAGGGATTGAGCCAGCTGGTGTGTGTGTGTGTGTGTTTGTGTGTGTTTGTGTTTCTGTGTGTGTTCCTGTTACTGCCTGGTTAGAAAACGACTGATGTGTTATTGACTGGTTAGGTAAAGGGGGGGTTGATGGAGGAGAGGGTGGGTAAGTGGACAGAGCTACCTATTCTGAGAGAGTATGATACTCAGAGATTCCCTGTCTGGACAGGTGTGCCCGTGTATGGACTGCAAACATGTGTGTATGCATAGGAGTGTAGGTATGTGAGATACCCACCAGTGTTGGGCTGGCCCTGCTGTCCAGGCCTGGCTGACTCAGAGCTGTCCTGAGACTGGACCTCTATGAGGTAGGAACCTTTCTGCTCGCGGTCAAACGAGGCCCGGGTGTGTATGACCCCAGTGTAGGAGTTAATACTGAAGTACTGAGAGTCTCCACTGTCATCCTTCAAGATCACATAGTTTATCTGTAGACAAAGATCAAAACATTCATGCAAAATCAGGACAAAATTATATACAATATTGTGTTTCTGTTGAATTATTCTAATTTGAAATGGTAAGAAAATCAAGTGATTGTGGGAAATGTAGTCATTCGCAATAGAGTCTGCAGGGGTCCTCACCATTCCATGGAGGCCTGAATCGAGGTCCGTAGCAGAAACCTGCACCACCGATGTTCCGATCTCTGCCCCCTCTGGAACGGTAGCCTCGTAGGTGGAGGACAGGAAGAAGGGAACGTTGTCGTTTACATCTGGAGAGGGGAGAGACAGGTCAGAGGTCAGGGTCAGGGAGGTGATACAGGCCTTCTATTAAGAGCCTGCTAACAGAGGTCCTACCACACCTATTGTTTTGCCCGCAACAATGCTAATGCTAAGTAGACAAACCCAACTCTTAGATCACTGTCTCTCCAGGTTTTAAGACTACTCTCTAGATATACATGAGATTAGGAACATTTGTGATTTCCCTAAACGCCCCCAAAATACAATTATTGACAAAGTCAGACAAGAATACCCTCTTTTCTTCACACTATTAGAACTAGATATTTGTGTTCCCGCCTCCTTCACTGGCGCATGTGGTATGAGTCATCGCTAAATAATCAGTCATTTTAGCCGCTAGTGTTCTCTGTCGCTAGCTGATTACACCTTCCTCCAACAGGCTTTGAGGGACTACATCTTCCCTGTCATTACCTTTCAATCTCCTCTCTTCCTCCTCTCAGCCTCCCGCCTTCATTAACTGAGCTGGAGATTCAAGTATTTATGTTGTGTTGGAAAGCCCTTCACTGTTCCCTACTGCTCAAGCCTGCTTGCTGTCTTCTCTCTCTCTTTTCCTCATAAAACTCACTTCCAGCAAGGTCATGACCCAAGATGAAAAGGTGTGGCCAAGGTATTGTACATATAATATAATCCATTTAGCAGACACTTTTATCCAAGGCAACTTGCAGTCATGAGTGCATACATTTTACAGACCCCAGGAATTGAACCCACGATCCTGGCAGTACAAGAACCACACTCTATCAACTGAGCTACAGATGACCACAGTTGTCTCCATAAGTTGCATGTCTCAGGAGTAAATGTATCCAGCGTTCACACTAGTATACACTGTTAAAATCTAAGAGTGTACACTATACACACTGTTAAAATCTAAGAGTGTACACTATACACACTGTTCAAATCTAAGAGTGTACACTATACACACTGTTCAAATCTAAGAGTGTACACTATACACACTGTTCAAATCTAAGAGTGTACACTATACACACTGTTCAAATCTAAGAGTGTACACTATACACACTGTTAAAATCTAAGAGAGTACACTATACACACTGTTAAAATCTAAGAGTGTACACTATACACACTGTTAAAATCTAAGAGAGTACACTATACACACTGTTAAAATCTAAGAGTGTACACTATACACACTGTTAAAATCTAAGAGTGTACACTATACACACTGTTAAAATCTAAGAGTGTACACTATACACACTGTTAAAATCTAAGAGTGTACACTATACACACTGTTAAAATCTAAGAGTGTACACTATACACACTGTTAAAATCTAAGAGAGTACACTATACACACTGTTAAAATCTAAGAGTGTACACTATACACACTGTTAAAATCTAAGAGAGTACACTATACACACTGTTAAAATCTAAGAGTGTACACTATACACCCTGTTCAAATCTAAGAGTGTACACTATACACACTGTTAAAATCTAAGAGTGTACACTATACACACTGTTAAAATCTAAGAGTGTACACTATACACACTGTTAAAATCTAAGAGTGTACACTATACACACTGTTAAAATCTAAGAGTGTACACTATACACACTGTTCAAATCTAAGAGTGTACACTATACACACTGTTCAAATCTAAGAGTGTACACTATACACACTGTTCAAATCTAAGAGTGTACACTATACACACTGTTCAAATCTAAGAGTGTACACTATACACACTGTTAAAATCTAAGAGTGTACACTATACACACTGTTCAAATCTAAGAGTGTACACTATACACACTGTTAAAATCTAAGAGTGTACACTATACACACTGTTCAAATCTAAGAGTGTACACTATACACACTGTTAAAATCTAAGAGTGTACACTATACACACTGTTCAAATCTAAGAGTGTACACTATACACACTGTTAAAATCTAAGAGTGTACACTATACACACTGTTCAAATCTAAGAGTGTACACTATACACACTGTTAAAATCTAAGAGTGTACACTATACACACTGTTAAAATGTCTCCTACCTGTAACATTGACGTAGACGGTAGTAAAAGAGGCCAGTGGAACAGCAGCTACGTTCTGCACTCTGACCCTTAGTGTGAAGAAGTGCGTGGTCTCATAGTCCAGAGGTTCAGCAACCAGTATGGTGGCAGAGCCATCAGCCCTGTTGGGTTTGATGTAGAAACGGACAGGCATGTTGGTCTCCGGCACCTGACCCTCTTCAAGGTTATAGGTCACTCTAGAGTCACCCAGCGGCGAGGTGGCCTTGATAGTCTGGAGGAGAGG
Source organism: Oncorhynchus nerka (assembly GCF_034236695.1). Classification (NCBI taxonomy): domain Eukaryota; kingdom Metazoa; phylum Chordata; class Actinopteri; order Salmoniformes; family Salmonidae; genus Oncorhynchus; species Oncorhynchus nerka. The sequence goes on along the minus strand of NC_088398.1, from coordinate 18,513,030 downwards.
AAGCAGGATATGACATCATTACTGAAAGGATAGGGAGGTGGATATATATGCAAGTGTATATGCATGTCTGAACAGAGTGAATGAGTGTGTGTGTGTGTGTGTGTTCATATGAATGTCTTAACAGAGTGAGTGTGTTCTTTTGTCTGTGCAGGTTCATTTGAGTACCAGTGTGTGTTCCTGAAGTACAACACAGAAAACTAGGAGGAACCTGCTTGGGCATGCTGTAATGTTTATCTTGGAGGTGAATTACTGAAAAAGAGCCAATGAATAACAAAAGGAGTTGGCTTTGGCCAAAGCTCCCTAAAGATAATTTGCATTATTAGTGAGCGGACCCATTTAAAATCAAATCAAATCAAATTTATTTATATAGCCCTTCGTACATCAGCTGATATCTCAAAGTGCTGTACAGAAACCCAGCCTAAAACCCCAAACAGCAAGCAATGCAGGTGTAGAAGCACGGTGGCTAGGAAAAACTCCCTAGAAAGGCCAAAACCTAGGAAGAAACCTAGAGAGGAACCAGGCTATGTGGGGTGGCCAGTCCTCTTCTGGCTGTGCCAAAATCAGCACAAACATCTCCCTACTGCTGACTCCACTTCAGGAATACATTGGAGACACAAGTCTAATCCATCAAAGTTCCTATTGAACTGATATTGCAATTTTATGGAGACACTTTCCACTGGAAAATCAGCTCCAGACTATCCGGTTCTAAATGAAGGCTGCAGGGTTTTCACAACGCTCCCACTCTCTCTTTTCCAGGAACCGTGGCAGAGAAAACCAAAGTGACAGGAAATGATACGGGGAAGTATATCGCTGCCGCGCATACCTAGGTACAGAGGGAGCCCATCAATGGGATTTCACAGATATTGTGTCACACTAATTGGTGCCCCCCCCTTCCTGTTTATACCAGTATGGAGGTCAGGTGTGAGAATGTTTTCTTTCCCTTTCTGTATGAAACATATGGGGCGGTTGGAAGGACGTCATCCTACACTCACAGGGACAACAGGCAGGATTCTCATTGTTCTGAGGACTCCATTATGGGTCACAGCTGCACGCTGTCTGGCACCAAATCATTTGTTACTTCAAGGGTTCCTCCAAACGAACTCCATAAACGAGAGCATTTATTAAATAGATGACACTATGAAGTAAGCACACCATTTCAAGGATAGTATGTTTAAGTGTGTTCAAGAATTCATAGTTGTAGCTCTTGTCCAAACATGTCAAAATAATGGTGTGAACCATCTATGGGCAAAGATACTAGCGAACCATGAGAAAGTTTTAAGAGGGGTGTTATTCGGGAATCTACTGTGTGTGAATGTGTGTGTGAGCAGGTGAATGTGTGTGTTGGTGTGTGTGTGCTCACGTGCAGTGCCCTACAGCAAAAGGGTCTGACCTATAAAAGCAGGAAGCAGGTGGAGCTTTTAAGACCCATGTTCTCTTTGCCACTTGTCCTGCCACAATGATGCTGTGTGTGTGTGTGTGTGTATATGTGTGTGTATGTATCTGTGTGTGTGTGCACTTGAGTGTGGTGTGTGTGTGTGTACAGTACACTAGAGCTTTTAAGGCCCATGTTGTCCTTTCCCTGCCACACAGCCACAGAGTCACAACCTTGACAGGGAAGGATTACATTAACCATGGCCGAATGAACC